>NC_089232.1:72488661-72758531 GCF_963924675.1 Phocoena phocoena | reverse complement strand
CTGGGGTTTGGGAGTTGAGGTGTACCATGTAGTGGTTCTGAGCAAAGCATGACCTAATCCCAATGCTCTAAATCACGTTTTTAAAATATTACTCTGGCTTCTGTGTGGTTAACAGGCTGTAAGACTATAAGAGGGCAAGGAAATAAAAATAAAGTTAAGTACTCATATTAATCCAGGTGAAAGCTGATAATGTCTTGAATTAGGCTGGTAGAAGAGAAGGTGGCACACAGTGGTCACGTTCTGAACATGTTTTGAAGGTGAAGCAGAGACAATTCTCAGGTGCACTTGATGTAAAATTTAGGTAAAAAAGAGGAATTACAAATTATTCTATGGATTGAGGAATAATCAACAGCATGAATGTAGTTAATTTCTGCTGAGCAGAAAATATTTTACTGAGGGGAGGGCAGGAAAATGGGTCTTTTGGGATAAGACCAAGAGTTAAGATTTGTAAACAGGGTAAGTTTGAGATGTCTAAAAAACTTCAAATGAGCAATTTCAAGAAGATAGTGAGATTCATGATTCTGGAATTCAGGAGAGAAATTTAGCCAAAGATAAAGGAAATGTTGCATAGTATTTAAAATCATGGTGCTAGATGAGGTCAACTTGGAAGTGAGTGTAGACAGAGAACCAAAGAAGTACCAGGTCTGAACCCTGGTGCCCTCCAAAATGTTGTGGGAAGGATATGAGCTGAGTAAAGAAAAGGACGTGAAGAACCAGATTAAATCTACTACAAGTAGATTAAAGTGTGTTAGATCCTAATAGCAAGTGGAGTCAAGAAGGAGAAAAGAAATAGCAAGGCCAAAAGCTGGACATAGATCAAGTAAAAAAAGGACTGAGAAATGACCATTGAATCTGTCAATATGGAGGCTACTAATGACCTTGAAGAGAGCAGTACTGGTAGCATGGAGGGGACAACAGCCTGACGAGGGTGGGATTAAAAGACAAAGAGGAGTTCTGCTGTTGCTAATGGAAAAGTAGTTTGTATCAGACCAACCCCTCCCTGGGTAATAATTACAAACTCTATATAAAATATAAAGTACATAAAAGTAAACGAGAGAAGCCCCAAATCAGGTTTTTTCCACAAATAAAATGCAAGGAAAAATAAGAGAGGGATGGAGGAAGAACCAATAAAATATTTTTAAGAAACACATCAAGCAATTACAAACAAAAGACTGTTATAAAGATCTTGATTCAAACTACTAAAAAATGACAAGAAAATTGAGAAGTTTAAAGTGGTGATATGTGATGATATTAAAATCTTAATTGTTCTCCTGTGTAACTATGGTGATTCAGTTGCATTTTTTTAAACGCCATTATCTTTTAGAATTTGTGAAATATTTAGGAATTAAATGATCTAATATGGTGTTTAATATTTGCTTTGAATTAAAATAAAGCAATATGGGGGTGTAGCTAAAACATGACTAGTCATGAGTTGATAATTGTTGAGGTTGGGTGGTGGGCACATAGCATTCATTATACTACTCTATTGTTTTACATGTTTATGCCTTATAGTAAAATTAATTTTTAAAATGAAGACAAACCCAAATCCAACTTATAAAGCAAAAGAATTAGTAAAATGATATTTTACTTCCAAAATATACTCACTGTTATCTGCTTACAAAGAAAAAGTTCCTTCAATGCTTTAAAGTATTTGCCTTATTCAATATTGAAATCATTCAATATTAAACAAAGGGCAGGGGGAGGGGGATAAACAAATGTGAATTACGGGAGCCTATACGAATTGGAAATTGAACATAAATGAAGTAAAACTGCCTCTGAAATGATAATTCTAGTTTATGATAAAGTAGGATTGGATTAACGAACACCACCTCAGGATCAGAACTGTTTTGCAAAGCAAAGTACACTAGCAAACAAATATGTGAAAGATGTTTACCCTTTAGGAGAAGACAGGCATAGGTAATTGTGACCCAACTCTAAGCCCATTTGTAAACAGTAATACTATATTTTTACTGCTTCTCAGATTGTGGTCTAAACATTTGACATCTTTAATGTCTTTCAAAGATATTAAACGTTGCAGACAGGTGAGAAAGGACATATATCATTTCTGATTTGTTGTCGACGTTGCTGGCAAATGTGCATTTGTGTGCAGCCATCTCTAATAAACTGCTGGCTTCCTGGTTGTTATATAGCTCGCCCACTTCGAATAATTTATTGTCCCCCACATTATTGGCACCACTTCTGAAAGCTGTGAGTGGGAAGGGGATTCCAATACATCACATTAAAAAAGTAAGTCAGAGAAAACTCTAGATCAGCATGTTGTTTTAAACAGCTTCTACTCATTAGGGAGGAAACTTATGGACCCAAAGTAAATATGCCTCCCAAATCTACTCAGAGAAGCAAAGAGGAGCAACGGAAATGGGTTTGTCTGCTGACCACTGTACGGATGCTGCTCTGCCTGTGTCTTGCACTCTGTGAGCGAAGTCAAATTGTCTCTTTGGTCTTATTCTTTATTTTAATCTCATTTTACAGGGGAGTAACAACAAATTAAAAACTCAACCTTCACATCCTCCCAACAGAGGATATGTATTAGCTATCGATGCTGTGGATAGAGACACGTCAGTGTACTGTACTGGGGTCTCATCTTGACTGGCTCCTCATTAGATCTACCTTTCTGAATACAGATCCCTACCCGCAAAGTGGGGCTAAACCAGGACCTGTGGTTGAGAGGCTTCCACTCAGTGTTGGCTCAGGGAGAGTTAGAGCTGTTGAAATTAAAGCTGGCTAACTGATGGGTAGTGAACTCCCTGTCACTATTTGTTGATGACCACCTGGCAAAGATGCTCTAGACCAGTGGTTTTTAAGCCTTGTAATTGTTTTGAAGTCATTAGAAATGCAACAGAGCTATGTAAAAATATGTATGTTGAAAAAAAGATCACATATTACATAACACATCAGGGGCTCAGGACCCCACACCCCCCATTAATGGTTCAGAATAAGTTTCTACATGTGGAAGAAACTTCGTCTGACCCCCAGGGTCTCTATATGCCCTTAGATTCTGTTATTCTTCAGGGAAGATTTTTAAAATAAAGAAGGATTCAAAGTGATTTTAAATTATTCCACCCTGCCCTCTGTAATTATCTGTAAACTGGCAAAACGGCCCTGATTCACTGCAAGTAAAATAATTATACAGTTGACCCTTGAATAACACAGATTTGAAATGTGCGGATACTCGTGAATTTTTTTTTTAATAGTAAATACTGCAGTACTACACTATCTGTGGTTGGTTGAATCTGCAGATGTGAAACCGCAGATACAGAGGAATTGCGTATAGGGAGGGCTGACTATAAATTATGTGGGGATTTTTGACTTCCGGGGAGGATCAGCACTCCTAACCCCCACTCCTGCCCCATTAGCAGCAAATGACTTTGGCTTGGTTTCCATGAGAGCCTGCAATGGAGACAAATCCACAAACAACACCTTTCTCCCTATGTCAAGAATATCCTGGGCTAATGCTCTTTCTGGCACATTCACTCAACTTGTTGCCCACTACTTCCCACTCCACATGTCCAAATTCAGTGCCTTTCACATGCCCTCTGAGTTTCTTCTCTCACTCTGAAGCCTCACCTGGTATTTTAGGCTTTGCTCACCTTCCCTCATCCTAACCTGTACAAAACAGACTCTGGGGCACCGTTCCACACATAATCACACTCCGTCATATGCTCTTAGTTTCTCTGTCTTGTATGTTGCCTCATTTCGGAGAATGGACTGTAATATTCTAGATCATAGGTACCTAGTCAAATTTTCTTCAGCTTTCCCCACTATAGCTAAAACACACATGAGATACTTAAGAAATACATATTGACTAAAAAAAATTTTTTTTGGCTTCTGTCTACTTTGAGAAACAGTAAGATCTCCATGAGGGTAATTTAAAGGACAATCTTTTCAAAGAGAGCTAAGAAGTGATGAGCAAGCATTGCTCAATGTGCAAGAATCAATGCAAGTTTAGAGTTTTATATTTGAAAGGAATAATGATTAAGGGAAACTGTAAGACTGGATTAAAGAGTTGAAGAAAAAACTGAGGAGAGATAAACACATTTTTAAAAGGTTTGTGACCTTATTTTTAATCATTTTTTAAAAGCTGAAAAGAGTTGTCTTACAAAATTATTTTTAAAAACATCTCTTGAACTTATTTGGCTCAAGGAATCACTTGAAAAACAGAGACTGTTAAATTCACTGTGGTTGTAATTGCCTAGTACCCACCAGCCTCACTTAAATGGCCTATTGTCACCTCAGAAGTAAGGTTTTACTTTCCTTAGTTATGAATACTCTCAGTTGCTGTTGTATTAAACAAGGGGTCAGCACCACCGGAGAATATCAAGTCAATTGTGAATTCTCAGCCTCAGTGTCTAATTAGAGGTAGTGTATGGAATGCCTTCCTTAATTACTTTGGAGTCATTGGGGTATTTCATTAGTCTCAGTTTTTATCTTGTAACTTCATTCATAAAATATATTCCTTATCGTTTAGCTCCATCGGGAACAGATCACTGGCCCTGTGCATCCTGCTCTCTGTGTGATCTCTCAGCCCCAAAGGAGAAGGTCAGAATTCCTCTACATAATAACACTTTCAGCTCTATTAGCACATTCAGAACACCATGAAGGAAAAAGGAAAAAAAGCAAGATATTAGGTTGCTTACAAGATAATGTTCCCACATTTTGCCAGAAATATTAGGTAAAATTGTTTTCTTCAAAGAAGTTAAACAACAAATGTTGTTTATACAAAAACTGATCAGCAGTTCAATCTATTCTTCTCCTGGGACCAACAGAAGCATGCTCCCCAAAGATGTTCTTAAAAGAGAAATTATATTATTGTCTTTGATTATGAAATTCTATCAATACCTACATTCAATCAGACAAGGGATACACAGGTCATGCTAAAGAGAAAGATGGTTTCAGAGCAGAACACTAAATTCAAGCTATGAACATGGCTGAAGAACATTTAGGCAGGAAGGTAATGTCACAGAGATACACGTAGGCATTGGCGATGACATCCAGTATGTGGTGTCCTCTTCTAGTGATTCAGGTGCACCCAGCCCCATTGCAGGTTATTATGGAGATAGTGTGTCATGCTTGATGTCTTTAAACATTTAAATTCTGCAGTAAACTTTCTGTTATTCTAATTCCATGTTCACAAAGAAACTTCAGATTACTAATTTGTCTTCTAAGTTTCCTTGATCCTATAGCAAAGGCATAATAGGGCAAGTGGAAATATTCAAGGCCACTTAAAGCCTCCTCTCAGAAGTGGCATAATGACAGTCATTTTCACCTTATTCTGTTGGTTAAAGCAAGTCAAATAACCAAAAACAATACCAAGGGAAAGGGGAATAAACTCTGCTCTTTTAGTGGGAGGAATTGCAGAGTTACATGGCAAAGGAGTTGGATAGAGAGAAACACAGAATGAGGTCCAAATAATGCCATCTATCACATGTGGCCAACTGCACAGCTACAGAAACCTCAGTGGCCTCAGTAGCAGTACCTTTTTGAACTTTTATTCTAGTACCCTGATTATGTTGACTCAGCCACAAACTTGCATTTTTTTCTGTGTCTCCTAGTTCAAATTTCCAAAGGAAAAATCATACTGAATCAGCCTGGCTTACCATTGGTTCCTCGAGGGTCAGGGAGTTCCCTGGTTCAATCAGGGGCACATCCTCTTAAAAGAGGATGCAAACAGAGAGACAGTGATTACAGACATACCCAGGATAGTTTTCTTTTAGTTGCCATCGTTTTCTGTTGGCAATTCTCTGGGTCTCCCATCATTTGGCTTCTCTCGGGGGCAACTTCTCCTTGAGATGTGCACATCTGCTTTTCTGAGACTTTTACATTCATAGAAATTGGTTCATTTTACAGTGTTTCACAATTCCTTACTGACCACCTGACCATGGCCAGATAATTATCTAGTCTTTATCTCAACAATATCTTAATACTTTCTACAGAACGAATGATGTCTTTGGCCACTCACTGATCCCTGACCTGACCACAGATCAGGCCCTGACTTCAGCTTGCTGCTTACCTCAGTCATGCATGCCATTGGTCTTATAAAGAATAGAGACTCAACTCAGATTCTTTCCCCTCCTAGAGATACAACCAGAAGTAAACCAGAAGTAGGGTAGTGGCACTATCTTTTTTTTACATAATTTCTTTCAAGGAGCAAATTTTTCCATATCAGGGCTTCCCGGGTGGTGCAGCGGTTGAGAGTCTGCCTGCTAATGCGGGGGACATGGGTTCAAGCCCTGGTCTGGGAGGATCCCACATGCCGCGGAGCGGCTGGGCCCGTGGGCCACAACTGCTGAGCCTGCACGTCTGGAGCCTGTGCTCCGCAACGGGAGGGGCCACAGCAGTGAGAGGCCCGCGCACCACGATGAGGAGTGGCCCCCTCTTGCCACAACTGGAGAGGGCCCTCGCACAGAAACGAAGACCCAACACAGCCAAAAATAAAAATAAATAAATTAAAAGAAGGTTCAACATTAAAAAAAAAAAAATTTTTTTTTCCACATCAAACTTCTGTAATATACACATTATTTAGAGAAAGCCTGCAATCCAAAAGAAAAATGAGGTCCAAGTCAAAAATAAAGAAAAATAGTTTTCCCTAATACAGTGTTTCTGCTGTTGTTCAAATGAAAAACCACCCTCAACACAGGGAATATTTGAATGGGTTGATGGAGGCTAGAAATTATCTATCATACATGTTGGAAGAATACATTTCAATCTATTGTTATTATCTTGAAGGAAATGGCACTGTTTTAGTTGACAATTGCAGAACGAGCAAAGAGATGCGGGTCCTATTTAAGACATGATTTTCCTTATGGAAAGACACTGGGAACACAGCAGAGGAACCCTACATGTGAGCTTCCCTCCACTTAGCTGAGCCAATTATGGAAAACACAGACATAATCTAATGTCTAAGCACTATGTAAATGATATATTGTTATTTTGTTCAAGAGCCCTGAGGCAAGAGAAAAATCAAAATAATTTTACAATAGCACCTGTTTGAAAATAAGCAATTTATTCCATCCTTATAAAATATTTATGGATTTCAAATGGATGTCCTTGAATAAGGCCATTTCATTTCTGTTCTCCGCTGAGGATCGGTTACTTAGAGAAAACTCTAGACCTATTTCCTGATAATTTAGTACAGTTCCAAACCTTTTGTGAAAAAGTAGCCATCCAATAACTTTATTTACTAAATTTCATTTTTAATGATTCTGACTTAGTAGTCATACAAGCAACACCTCATGCATCGTTTCACCCTATTGAATAGAGAGGAATCCCTTCTATGAAATAAAATAATTTGATTTCCATTGAGAAAATGTATTTCAAAAAACCCAAGAGATTGAAGGAAACTATTACTTTTTATTACCCATATCATAATGTTCATCTTAATTACTGCTAAAGCAGGTTCACAGATGTAGTCTAATTGAATGTATAACTTTTTAATTGAAAAGGGGAAAAGGATGAGATTTGAGTTCTAACAATAAGATGAGACTCAAGTTAAATCCTTCCCTTCTAAAAAGCTTTCCTGGGAGAATTGAGGTTCTTAAAAATGTCCTAATCGTCAGGTATCAACATTGCACAAACGAAGCATTTTGGAATTTGGAGAAATGAGTCAGTGTTGTGTTATCTGTTACAACCGGGGTTAGAGGCAGGTCAATGTGAACGGACACTGGATAATGCGGCTAACCAGTTGAGACTATCCTCAACTCAGCCTCTGATACTTTGACCCATCTCCAGGCAAAAGATTTCACGTTTTACATAAAGAACAAAAGATGGGGTCAGTTAAGATCTCTGGGCCTTTAGTTCTGTCTCTTATATGCCAAAGCTTTAACCTTTTAGTTATACTTGTAAGTAGCAAATAATGTCCTACCTATTTTCAGCAGCCTAAACTTTTAGCCATTCTACTATAGATTGAGGAAAAGAACCTTCTAGTAGTATTATTGCATTATTGCTATTCCTTCCATCTGTAATTGAACACTATTTCTGTTTTCTTTTTCCATATGAAATTATTTTATGTTTCCTTGAAGGCACTACAATAGAACATGCAATGGCTAAACTTACTGAAAGAACATCTGAGATTCTCTGAAGCAAAAAAAAAAAAAAAGAAAAAACTATTTGCAACAGAATCCTTACGGTTTAAATTCTTGTTATCTGGGTATGCACATGAACATGTAACTTTTCTCAGACATCCCATTTTGCCAAAACATCAATTAGTCTGACTCATCAAATTCCCTCTTCCTATTCCGTATCATGTACTGAACATGTTTCTATTTCTGCACAAGGGAACACCACTCGAACTTCCACTGAAAACAGCCCTTGAATACATAGATGGTAATCACATGCTTAGACAGCAAAGGAAGCCTTCATGACTATTTTTAATGTATCTATAACCACTTCAGATGTCTTTTTGGAAACCAGCTGCAGAATCAGTGTGTTCAAAATGGTAGCTATGTACCAGCTCCCATTAATTTCTTAAAGGCCAGGTTCTATGCTTACATTGAGGCAGAAGGAGTAATATGACTTTAAGGGTGTGGGTTATAATTCAAGTATGATTGTATTAGCATAAAAGAACATAAGCTGTTTTTTCTGAATGCAAACACGGTCCCTAAACCAAGGATGTAAATTAGTATTACAATGAAAGCTGCCAGAAGGACAGAAGTTGGAAGTGTTCTCTTCTCTGAGCAGCAGGAGACTGTTCAGGTCCTGCTGCTTTGAAAACCTTTCTCCCCCCATGCAGGCTGCCCTGCTAAGAGAAATCTATTTGAATATTTTGGCAATCACAGAAGCCCCCACATAAATTATGGATACAGAAATGCAGAAGACAGTCTAACAAATGGAACACGGTGGAATCTGTTTTTCCGCCGCCATATGGTGTCGACAGAATGCCACTTTGTTTCTCTGGGAAACAGCTCATCATTAAAAAATAAATAGCAACTTTTCTGTGGGGAAAGAACCCACAGTCATTATTTTGAAAAAATAACAAACAGGAAACTCTGTCCTTTCATTTTTACAATCTTTTTTTTCTTACATTATTATTATTGCCGCATAGACATTTTTTCCAGGAATTCACAATGGCTTGTACCTTGGTACATGGGAACTCAAAATCGTGTTTTTCTAGATTTGGAGAGATAAGCCCAAGTACAACATATACTGTGAAAAATCAGTGCACTTCATTATAGACCTTCTTTCCTTTGGAAAAACTATTCTTTGAACCTAACATATGGAATGTACTTATAGTCTGAGTTCATACTTATAGATATAATGCATATAAAACATCCTGGTTTCTGTAAAGTTTAACAATTTCCAAATTGAATTTGGATGACTTTATTATTTATGGAATGAAGTTGTTACTTGAATTTATTCTGTAATATACTTCATAATTTACCCTCTCCCAATGCAGTAAAGTTTCATCACATTCCATAATTAAATGTAATACAAAGCCTGTTTGTAGCTTTCTCCCTCATACAACCCTTCCCTGGCTTTGCCCGCTTTTGCCCACAAGAAGCCTTTCTTACAAACCTCTATGTCACCTTTCTACAAATCAGACTGCTGGAAATTTGTATCTGTAGTGCTATCTGTAAACGAATCACGGTATTTTCAAATCCATGTAATTCCCAAAGCATTTTCCCAAATATTTTATTTGATGTTCAAATAGCACTCAGAGAGGGATAGGAAAGGTTATCATTTCTTCTTTGCAAACAAAGAAATGGAAAGAGGAGGTTAAATCAGTAACTTAGATATTTGTATCAGGGTTGAACCCTGGTGACTCCCAGGTTGACTCCCAGGTGAGGGCTTGTTCTACAGCACTGTGTTAGCCAAGGCAGGACAGATCATCTTCATCAGTATTGCCCTTCTCCCATTATTCCTTTAGTGGTGGTCTCTGACCATGTGGCTAGATTGGCCTTGTTACTGATAATGCTTCATCTACCTATTTCCCTCAATATCAGGCATCTGTTTTAAGATACAACAGGGAAGTTAAAGGTTTCTAGAAGTCAGTTACCACAGAGCCAAAGAAAAGCACATGTCTGTAAAGGTTAGACTGTGTTTCAAATGCAAATCTTTAAGATTCTGATGCCAGAATCATCTACTTCCATTTGGTGAACTCTGTGAAATAGGATTTGGGGTCAGAAAAAACTGGTTGAGCTTGATAAGCTGCTTTATATTATGGTACTTTAGTTGTTTTGAAACAAGCAATAATTTTACAATATGTTGTCCTGTTGGAAGGATGACTAAAAAATTTTCACCAACACCAGGTAAATGAGGAGAGCACAAAATCTGGTCCTCCTGTGGACCAGAAGTCAAGAACAGAAGACATGCATTCCCTCTTCTCCCCGGGCTGTCTGTCAACACTAAATTCTGTGCTGCAATAGAACACTGAGTCCCTGCCAAATTGAAAGAGTCCTCACAGCCTCATCTGATTGAATTCATTTCTATCACTTCTAAAGAAAGCTTATTCAAAAATATAACTGATCTCAGGATGCATATGGTATTTTATTTCTTTTCTTCAACTCTTCCAGCTTTGTCCTTTAATACTCCCTCAATTCATATTTGGGATGGGGATTTTGCAAATTAAGAAGCAGGAAAATATTTTATGTCTGCAAAGTTCCAAGGCATATGCTTTGTTCCTTGTTAGTGGAAACACTGTCCTCAAGAAATTGTACACAACTGGCAGATAATTCCTCAGTGTTATTGACAGCTTGTCACTAGTGGATGCTGACGGCTACATGGCATCAAGTGCATCCAGCCAAAATGCCATAACACAGAGCAAACACCAAAGTAAAGATTCTGAAAAAGGTAGCAAATCTACTGTACTGCTCAGTGTTGTTTTAAGGTTGCTCATTCTCAATTTATGGCATGGTTTTTACGTATCATTTGCAAGATAACCTAACCACCCAGACAGAGGACTGAATAAAAGGAATACAGTTTGGGTGTTATATCTAATGGAGAGTGAGAAAAGAATATGTTTCATGGTATTGTTAAATGAAAGCTAGTCACCAATCACCTGCATCCAGCATTGTACAATTTTAAGCAGGTGTTCCAGACCTAGAGGAAAAGATTTGAGGAAAAAGATATGGGGAAGGCAATCTGAGAAGAAACCAGACTATATGATTTAAGCCAGACTGTATGACAAAAGAAGTGAGATGGTAGTAACTACAATTAATTAAAATTAAGTAAAATTAAAAGTTTAGTTCTTCAGTTGTGGTAGCCACATTTCAAATACTCAAGAGCCACACATATCTAGTGGCTACTGCGTTGGTGAGCACAGATGCAGAATATTTCCCTCATTGCAGAATGTTCTACGGGACAGCGTTATTACAATGAGTTATATGTTTCTATGTGATTCAACCATCCAAAGACTCCCTTCATTGAGTGGATGATTTTCAATGGAAGCATAACACAGGTAAGAGAGCTTTAGTGTACGAACTCTAGATCTGACTTCCCTCCTAAGGCTTGCTCTCAGTTTCTTGTCTAGTAAAACAGAGGCCACAGGGACAGAGATGGTGTGGAGCTGTTTCTGGAAGAAACAAGCCTAAGGTATTATTTGATACAGCTTGTAAGCGCTCAGTAAGTGGTTTAATTATACTAATCATCATGCTTACTAGATTGTGTCTATAAATTTAGTTCTGCAAAGAAGTTGTCAAATCATCTTTTCTCTCATTATGTTAGGAAAGTGTTTCTACCTTTATATTTGAGTTTCAAACAGTAACAATGATCACAAAAATGAATGCTTATTGATTATTTCATATGATCCAGGGGCATATATGTCCAGATTCAAGTTCTGCTATTGCTACACACTTACCAGTGAGCTGTGTACCCTAGGATAGTTACCATACCTCACTAACCTTAATTTTCTTAATAAGTAAACTGGAGAAGATAATGGTCCTTGTGAGGGCTAAATTACTGCTGTATATAAAGCTCTTAGGACAGTGGCTAGAACATGATAAGTACTTATTAACTGTTAGCCGTTTTAATTACCATTTTCCAGGCATTTCAATAAATACATCTATTTTCTCCTGTTGATTCTTATGATAACCCTATAAAATATATATATACATATATATATATGTGTATATATATATATTACCATTAGTAACATTTAACAGATGGAAAACTGAGATTTGGAGAGGTTAAGGGATTTTACCAATTTAACACAGGAGACAAGACGTGGAGCCAGGATTTGAACCAGGCACCCTACCCTCAGAGCTCAGAGCCTGAGCAGCTAAACTTGACAATGGCACCAACCTTGTGGGCTTATTATGGGGATTTTAGGAGATAATGAAGGTAAAGTATTTAGCATATATTTTTCAGTAATTATATTATTATTATGCTAAAATTCATTAAGTAATGTTTTGCAGTGTGATAGTAACTTTAGTGTTTTGTAGCGAGAAGGTAGTTATAGCGTTATCAGAGTGAAAGCTATTTACACAACAGTTTTTTTTGTTTGTCTTTTGTTTCTGTTTTGGCTGCACCACGCAGTATGTGGGATCTTAGTTCCCTGACCAGGGATCGAACCTGTGACCCCTGCGATGGAAGCACCAAGTCTTAACCACTGGACTGCTAGGGAAGTCCCTAAAGTTACACAAGAGTTTTGAGCCATGCAATAATGTATCCTTTATGGTTGGCACGCCACTCCTTCTCTCAGATTTCATTCTGCTTTGATAATAACAATAATAATAATAGGAAGAAGCAGAAGATGAAGCTGGAGAAAAGGAGGAGGGGGAGAAGGGGAAGGAGGTGGTAGAGGGAGAGCGGGAAGGAAGGGAAGAAGAGGAAGAGGAAGAAGGAATTCTATTCAAACAAACCACTAAGCAAGTGCTACCTAAAACAAGGGCAATGGCAATATATTTCCTTTGAAACCATGAGCTGTCCTTTAGGGAAGAGTCTTAAACGAAATGGAAGATGATAGCTGTGTGCAGGGAGCTGTCCCCAGACGAAGGAGTGAAGTAAGACTTCTGAACCTCGAGAACTACACCCAGCCAAGGTCGTGCACACTCCCTGCCAATCTGGCATGCAATAACATCAAAGGAAATGCACTGCAGACCACAATTTTCCAGCATGATGTTCCAGCCTGAAGCAGCCTGTAAGTATTAGCATAAAGCAATATAAGTCATTTTAGAAGGCACAGTGGGGGAGAAAGTATTTTTTATTACTCCTTTTCAGAAGTGTTTTAAACTACAACTCTGGATACTTAAGCTGACTATTTCTGTACCAAATAACAGCTGACCTATGATAAGGCAAATTCCTTAGGAGCCAAACTTAAATCAAAGAAGCCAATGGCTTAGCCACTGGGGAGAGATAAAAGGTAGTGATGAGAGACTGGCAATTTGGGTTGAGGCCATCAGATTGTTATAGTAAAAAAGGATAAATGGCCTTTCTGCAATGTGTAACATATTTCCTATAGCAAGGAGAATGGGTAAACCCAATTTCTCAATCTTTCCATGCAGTATAGTATGAGATTAAAAAAAAAAAAAAACAAACAGCATGGATATTCCAAAGAATTCAGATGTGGTTACCTAAAGGCTGAGAAGAGTCATTAATACATATGATGATATTATCAGGATCTAAGAAAAATGTGATTAGTTAAAACAATAGGTAAAAACAAACTGGCTGAATTTTAAGAAAAATTGATATTAATCCTGTACAGGGATTCCAAATTTCAATTTCCCAAATTCCCTTGGGAGATATGGTTTAATAAGAACTCATGTGGAAAAGGAAGCAAAGACCTTAGATGTCCATAAGCTAAATATAAGACTACAGTGTGATGTTACGTGACAAAATTTGTTGTAATCTTGGGTTGTATTAAAAGAGGTAGGCTATCCAGGTTATGGGAGGTGACAGAGTAATATGTTCTGTGCTGGAGAGATAATCCAGAGTTCAGACACTTTATACAGAGACAGTAGGAAAGATTAGGATGATGGGAGCGTGCATGCCTCTAAAAGAAAGTATGCGAGCAAGATGTGGAAACTTGCAAAATATGTGTGGGCAAGAGATGCCTGAGAGCAAAAGAGAAGAAATTATATCAATCTGATAACAAAAATCATAGGTATGGACACTTTTTATTGTATTATTGCCTTCTCAAGCTTGACCTGGATCACTGTCTGACACAACTCCTTCCTCTGAAATGTACAATCTAGTTGAGCTTGACTTACTTGGGGCTGTATATTTTTTCACTTTGCATTTTTTTGTGATTAGTCTCCTCAAATCTCCTATGAACTTCCCCAGGCCAGGGATTCTGTCTTGTTTAGCTCTCTATTTACCACAGCAAACAGGACTAACTCCAGGAGGCCCTTGGTGACTATTTGTTGATTTCCTCCAACATGTCACTTTTTTGCTATTAGGTTCAACGCTGTTCACAATCTAGAGGAGACTTCTCCTCCAATTTAGCTGTTTCTCCTGATTATCCATATGGACCATCAAGATGTGTTATCATTAGCAGCCTCTTAAATGCCTTAATTGGAGAAGTAAGGCATTTAGTATCAAGGGGGCATAGAATTCAATTGAGTTTAGATGCTCCAGCATCCACCTTTTGAAATCCAAGAGAGGAAATAAAAAGGCTTTGGGGTAGCAAGAGCTATAACTTAATTGGTAACACCTGCAGAGAGCAGGCGATAAATGTATGAGGAGGATAAGGGATTGTCTCCAATCTTTTTCTGTTGTCATTCCCTATACACACATCCCTGTTGAGCAGTATACCTCTAGCTGAACCAAACCTGTTCAGGAAAAGAAAAAAATATCAAATAGAAAAAGATATTCTAATATTAACAGCACTTCCAGAAATGCAGTTGAAATTCTTAATAAAAACTTTTCATCTCTTTCCTTTCTTCCCATCACAATCTAAGTTATTGAGGGTAAAAATTCAAATGAACGTATCTTACCAAAATATTTATTCAAAGAGGAATGTTAGTGATTTTCAGATGCTTGCCGGCAGAGTGGAAACAGAAAGATAAACGACTTTCTCACCCTATTCAGGAGTTATTGTTATCATCCAGCCTGTGATGTTCCCTCATTATCGATGGGTACACAAATCCAGGCAGTGCATAATTTGGGAACCAAAAGTAAAATAGTAAAACATTTCTCAAGATGCTTTCACCATTTCACCATTTTTAAAAGGAATTTAAATGCAGGAAAAGAAGTATAACTCATATTGGCTCTTCCTAGGCATTAAAATTCTAAGCACAAAACTAAGTGCATCGCTTCTCCACAGGATGCTACCAACATTTTGCAAAGAGCAGTCTAGAATCCCAGTCCACGTACGGCCTGGGCCTTCTGGAGCAATGCCAGCGTTACCAAAGTTCATTCACCACGTTTTACAGATTGTCGAAGTGAGGTCTCCGGACAGAGGTAGCCCTAACTTTTCTCAGGCCCATCTAGCAACAGTTAGGAAATGAACGTCTTCCAGTCTTCTTACCAATGGACAAAATAATCACCTGAGCTGTTTACTTCCATTTTAATCAGTCAGCCAATCAAGTCTGAAATGAGAGCTTGCTTAATTACACTCTCAGCCCTGGGCTTAGCTCTGGGGTAAAGAACTGAGAGAGCAAAGTGCAGATTTGCCCTCTAGGAAACCTGACTTAAGACACACCTGAAACAATTAGAGAACAATACAGGAGGAGATGCAATTAAGTGAGAAAATGTTAAGCAGAGTGATGATTATAAGTGTTTGAAGGGCTCCGGGTGTGGCTCAAGCAAGAAAGTCATAGAGGGTCCTTTCTCTCTCGGCTGGCTTCTTTGTCACCCTTTCCACCTCTTCCTGGCTCAACCATTTAAGATGAACAGAAACAAGCTGCTTCAAACATGGGCCCACTGCACAGCTGCCAGGCTCCTCTCTTGTTCTTCTCCCACTCACTGTCCAGCTGTTCTGGCTGATGCTCTTGTTACTCCCTGAAATCCTCTTCCACCAGCCTATTTCAAACTGCCCTCATGACTGCATCAGCATCTCCCCCAAGTGATTTCCTCATCACTCTTCCCTTGCCAATTCTTTCCTTCTTCCACATTTCACCAGAGTCCATTTTATACTAATGGTGACAGACATGCCTTTGCTCTTTTGTTAAGCAGTCTGTGGGGGTCCCCAGAGGACCACAGAGACCTGTAGCAACTGCAGATGTTTAAAAATGGAAGAATATTTTAGTAGTCCCGAGGGTGGTCTCAGGGGTATGATATGACAAATTTCTCCAATAGTGTTAAAAAAAGCACCATGAGCTGAGGTCAGTAGCCTCACATGATAATGGCTTCTTTTGGTATATATAGAAAATTTTAACTTTTAGTTCCAAACTGACTCTTCCTTACGCCACACATCAGCCAATGGCCTTCATACCATCCTCACTGTTACAGAGCTCCTGAATGCAACGTTCTTACAAAAGAGAGCTTTTACAAAGAGAAAATAAAAAGAATAGTTATTTAAACCTGACACCTTTTTATACCTTTATTTTTTCCAAACTAATGTGTCAAACTAATTCAACTTAACATGTCCATTTTCCTCCAAAAGATGACAGAGATCTGAAGTAAATGAATATCCTCTAGATGATATAGAAGGCAATGCAAATACATAGTCAAATTTAGACCATCTCAGGACTATAATATAACCAGATAGAAAATTTTAATTCAAAAGTTAACGATTCACATACCACTTGTTATCTTCACCTGTCAACACTTCTGACAGCCTATTTTAATATTTGGTATTTTTTTATACTTTATCTTATAAAAAGAATTTTATCCTTTCTCACTGTATTCCTCAACGTGGAAAAAAAAGAAGTCAGACTAGATTTTTAAATTTTATGCATGGAGGATGATAACAATGGTTTCTAGTGACAAAAAATGGTCCCTATCCTCCTAAGAAAGGACTGATTTCTCCTCAGCCATAGCAGCAAGTAATCACCAGAACCAATTCTATATCCATCCTAATTCATCAATGACAGCCTTGCATCAGGAATCATGCTTCTGAAGGCCAGCCAATTGGGGGCAGCCCAATATTTCTGAAAGTCAGCCAATGAGTAACAGTGATTTTTGAGTAACCATGCTTACACAGCTAAAGATCCACCAATATCTAAACACTCTTGTTTTTGGAATTCTACCAATCTCTGAACTCCATAATTCCTGATTCTCTATACAAGGTCACTTCTCTGCTTTGTTCAGGGAAGGCTCAAAAGCAAGTTCTCCCTCAGTTAGCAAGGAATAAATTCACATCTCTGTATATGGAGTGATGGCCGCTTTCATGTAATCTAAATTGATATCTCACTAGTATATTTGAAGATCTATTCATTTACTTATTTATTTATACCCCCATTTATTTCAAGTAGAATATAAGGTACTTAAATGTTATAAAAGCCAGTCAATGGCCCAAGCCGTAATGTGCAGGAGGTTGGTCTGGAATGAAATGAGCCAATAAAATTGTTTAGACTTGTTGGTTTATTCAAATGTAACATCTCCATCAGTCACCTGTGTTTCTGTACCTCTCTCCCGGTGGCTACTAAGATCTAAGTTTCAAGCCTATTATCACACAGTGAGGAAGAGGTTACAGAATATCGCAATGTTGTAACATGGTGGGCAAAGTCAGGCTCTTCAGTGTTAGCGTTCATCTTAGAATGCTGAGCCACCATATGCTTGAAAGAGGTTCCCGGTGTTTATCTAATTTGTTCAATACAAAAAGTAAGAGAACAAGAGTATTTGCCCTCACATATATTTGAGGTACTTGAAATCATAAAATCTCTTTTGAATAGCAATTATTTTCTTAGAACCAAAAGACTTCAATGAGACTGCATAGGTCATTACGTATCATTTTGTTTAAAGGAGAATTATGTATTTGTTAGAGGATCTCCAATAAGAATGCCATATACATAATTGTAAACATCACTGTCCTCTTTCCTAAAGTTATTTTAAATGTCATTTATAGGTTGTCTCTACCCAAGTTTGTGGCTGTAATTTGTTGAAGACCTCATATAATAAATAGAGTGACTTATGTACATTATGATAGCCTGAACTCTGTAAGACTTATTGTTTCCAGAAAGAGTTCATTATCTATTTTATAAATGATAATCAAGTCCTCTAACATACTGTGTTCAGCCATGATAAATATCATGACTCTCCAAGATCCTTTATATCCTCTGAGCAAGCTTGCCTGCCATCTGCTCCAAACCTGCCTTCATGGCCTCCCCAGTCTCTCTGATTCCTATCTCAATGCTTCTGCCCAGGCTGTTCCCCATATATATACTGTTCTTTTCTCATTTCAGCTCTACCCAGCCAAAACCTGCTCTTCCTCTCCAGTTCCATATCCATCAGGGAGGTATATACTATCACTTCATGAGATTCCCTATCTCCCTCCTCTGAGCTCACATACACTGTCCCAGTCAACTCCTTCATTTATTCATTTACTCACAAATGTGAATTTTACCTTGCTGGGAAATATATGGACATTTGGTAATTACCAACCGTTGCCTTGTATTATAGTTATCTGCATCCCTGTCTTATCTTCCCCTATTAGCTGTTACCTTCCTTGAGTGCAAAGGATGTGCATTTTCCATCACATGGTGCTGTTCATGTGATGGAAATACATGCTAAGTGGATGAACAAGTTTGCCTTTGGCATGGCAGGAGGGCTCACGGAAGGGTGAACCAAGGAAAGCAACGTGTGATTCAGTTATCAAACAAGTATCTAATCTAGTCTGGTTTATTTTGTTCATCAGATTTCCCTTGAACAATTTAAAAAATGTTCCTTCTGCAGTGGATGAATCATGAGCCCTCTAAGAAACAGAAGTTGAAGCACTGTATTCACAGAGTGCATAAACTAAGTTTTCAAACCTCCAGCTATTGGTATTTGTCAATCATTTTTAAAAGTCTATCAATTTGGGCTTCCCTGGTGGCACAGTGGTTGAGAGTCCGCCTGCCGATGCATGGGACACGGGTTCATGCCCCGGTCTGGGAAGATCCCACATGCCATGGAGCGGTTGAGCCTGTGAGTCATGGCCGCTGAGCCTGCACGTCCGGAGCCTGGGCTCCGCAACGGGAGAGGCCACAACAGTGAGAGGCCCGCGTACCGCAAAAAAAAAAAAAAAGTCTATCAATTTAGCTCATATGCTGCTAGAACTCTGTGTGCATGAATATCCCTAAGGACACCGTATATTCCTGAGATTATCGTGATTATGGATCTCTCAAAAGCATGGAAGAGATGTCACAGAAGCTTGTTAAGATAACTAACAGTAACCAATATCAGACAAGAAAGGGTAATGGCATTGGACCATTTGTCTTTCAGTTTGGACTGCAGAGAGATTGATGGTGTTTCCCCATGACCACTACAGGCTGCAATGCCTATATTAAGAACTGGAATGTTTTATTAGCACATCCACCACCTGTGCTTGTTTAAGAAACAGAACCTTGCGCTAGTGAGTGAGAAAACAAACGTGGGTACAACAGAACTCGTGTCTTCAGGTGTTCATGGTGTTTGTGGGAGGGGCTCCTCCTTGTATAGGTCCCTCCCCTGAATCTGGTCTGGGCAGAACAAGGCTGCCTGAAGTTTGTCCTCACTCAGCCCCAGCTGGCACATCATCACCAACCTCCCTCCCTCTGTGGAGGTGTCTCCTGAGGAGTGTGGATTCCCTTCCTTCCCCTCTCCACCTGTCTTCTCTGAGAGCTCACCTGCTTGCAGTGCTTCCTCTCTCACCAGGATGTAAATGACTCCCAAATCTATTTCTCTACTTTGCATGTCTATCTCTCTACATCATGGGGTACTTACTGCATGCTGTTGGCAGGCAATCATTACTCAGTAAATACTTGCTGCCTGATTGTAGGAAAAGATGAAAGTAATTATCTTTCAGGTAAATGCATAAAGGGCTTTTCTGGGTCAAGATGGCCTTGTCCTTCCAAAATTCAAAACTAGAGAGAAGAGGATGAAATTACTATAGGTAAACTCCTTAGAAGAAAGGACTGTATAATTTTTCTTCAGCATCTGCTGTTTTATCAGCGCAGCACTGACTCCTTGTTCTGGAATTGCTACCTCTTCCTCCATTCTACATTCAGAAGAGCTATATTACCATGTGACCCTATACCATACCTACTAAGTGGGCATTTGATCCAAACTAGGTTAAGGACCCCCTTCCCTGGGATGTTTTTTAAGTGTGTATACATATTTTACTGGATCTCATTTTCTTTCTTTCTTTTTTTTTTTACATCTTTATTGGAGTATAATTGCTTTACAATGTTGTGTTAGTTTCTGCTGTATAGCAAAGTGAATCAGTTATACATATACATACATCCCCATATCTCCTCCCTCTGCGTCTCCCTCCCTCCCACCCTCCCTATCCCACCCCTCTAGGTGGTCACAAAGCACCGAGCTGATCTCCCTGTGCTAAGCGGGTTCCCTGGGATTTTTAAACTTGGAACTGATAGGCATTCTCTCTGCTTGATGTCTGAAACTGGTAAATATGAAACTCCAGCGATGTTTTCCTTCATCAAGTCAGTAACTTAACAAATATTTGCTGAGCATCTACTATGTGCTAAACATCTTACAGTGAAGAACCAGAACTAAAGTCTGCCTGTTAGTAGAGGAAGACAGAAGATGAACAAGTATATGCAGTAAGTAGACATATAGTATCACATGTGATGAGCCAGAAACCCACTGTCCAAAATAATCCCTACCTGATTACCTACATAATTTTCACTCAGAATAAGAAGGAAAGAAAATAAAGCAATAATGGAATGTTCATTGTAACACATGCCTATTTCCCCTTATCTTGTCTATGGTTTTTAAACATGAAAACAGCAACAATAAGAGTAACTGTAGTAATGACTCCAACTTAGTGAAGGTGTTCAAAGCGACCAGCAATGCATTCAGTGTAGTCAGTATCTTAGTTAATCTGTATACCTGCCCTTTGCAATAAACACTGAAAATTAGCCTGATCTTACAGATGAAGAAATTACTTCATAGAAAAGTGCAGTAATTTGGTCAGCATCACAGGATGAACGGCAGAACGAGCATTGGAACACAGGCTGCCTCCCACCAGCATCCTGGCTTTTATCACTCACTGTGCCACACTAGTACTGAGCAGCCTTCACGTCCAGAAACTGTGCTGAATAAAGGACATCTTGCCTCAAGGAGCTTGCAGCCAAACCCAGGAGGCAAATCCATCAGGGCACAAGTGTGATACAGTAGCTGTCATTACACAGACAAAATTATGTAGCAGTTTAGAAAACTGTGCGTGGAC
This sequence comes from Phocoena phocoena, assembly GCF_963924675.1. NCBI lineage: Eukaryota > Metazoa > Chordata > Mammalia > Artiodactyla > Phocoenidae > Phocoena > Phocoena phocoena. The sequence continues at coordinate 72,737,329 of NC_089232.1, read as the reverse complement.
TGAAATTCTCAGCTCCATTTAACCCTCTGGAGTTATCCAAAGGCCACACCCACCTACTTGCAAGCAGATCACCTCTGACCTAGTGCCTGCCACTTCTTCATAAGGCAGGATGTAGAAGAAGGCCCTTCTGGGTGAAATGTGCAAGTGGCAACTCATCTCTGCTCTTATACTTTGAACAAGTTGTCCTTGGTATTTGCTGAAAAAGCAAAAGATAAGGCAGCGTGGCTTCTGTCCACCTCCCAACCTAACTCTTCTTTACAACTTACTTAAAAGAGGGCACTTGGGGATTTTCCTAGGACTTCCTCCAGGCAAATACACTGGTACAGCCGGTGCTGGAAGATGCATCACTCCAAATACGAATTCAACATTAAAAGGAAAGGTGCTTCTTAACTCTCCATCCAGTGCAAAATTATATTCCAAACTACAAGGACTTTACTGGGATTTTAATTTTTTTTTCTTTCTTTTTTTTTAATGCAGTACATTTCCACTAAATTGGCTGCCCCTGAATTAAAGAGAGGATGGCTGGAATGTGCAGTTTCCTCCTTCCTTCATTCATCCTGTTCTCTCATTTCTCAACCCTCCATTTCAGCCTTTCTACTAGAAAAGCCCAGGCCAGGAATTCTTTCTGCCAAGACCCAGAGCAGAGTGAACTCCTTCTCAAAGAACCCACGGCCTGTGGCCTGAGCAGCAGCCTGCAGGGAAAAGGGTGGGGGCAGGAAGAGGGCCTGGAAATGTAGCAGAAAAGTGTGTTAGGAAGGCGTCTTTAGAGTTCTCTTCGAAGCTAAAGTGCTGGACATTGACTGTCAGAGCCCAACCAGGTTTTCTTTCCCTAAGGGCACCTTTTCTCATCTAGAGAAATATTAAGTTCATTTCGACACTGCTCTCCTGGAATTCACAATTGATATCAGCTCAGGGAACAGCGTAAACCCAGGACAGATCCCTCCTCCACAGGGTCTTCCCAGGCCCCTCTGCAGGCAGGATGCATCTTGCTCTGTTCCCCTAGCACAGACTCCTGCACCTTCCTCAGCCCTCAAGGTGCCTCTACCTCCCACCCTGCATTTCCACACTGGGGTGTTCTCCTGGTTGGATTACAGAAGTCTGATCACCAAGAATATATAGTCAATAGCACTGTAATGCCTGTGCATAGTGACAGATGGTCATTAGATTTATCGTGGTGATCATTTTGCAATGCATAGCGATATCGAATCACTATGTTGTGTACCAGGAATGAACACAGTGCTGTAGGTCAATTTTACTTTAAAAGGAACAACGAACCAAACTAACTCACAGGAAAAGCAGTCAGATTTATGGTTACCAGAGGCAGGGGCTGGGGGCACAGGGAACTGAAAAGGTTTTCAAAAGGTACAAACTTCCATATTATGAGATAAATAAATACTGGGATGTCATGTACAACAGGATTACTAGAATTAATACTGCTGGATGTTATATATGAAAATTGTTAAGAGAGTAAATGCTAAGAGTTCTGATCACAGGGAATTTTTTTTCTCTTATTTTTATCTATATAAGATGATGGCTGTTCACCAAATTTATTGTGGTAATCATTTCATTAGGCATGTAAGCCAAATCACTATGCTGTACACAAACTTATACAGTGCTGTATGTTAATTATATCTCAGTAAAACGGGGGGGGGGGGGGGGAAGAACCGTGCCTCATTCATTTAGAATTCCCTAGAGTCTATAGAGTGGGAAGGGTGTGGATTTGAGGTTAAACAAACGTAGTTTAAACTCTGGCGCTTACATTCAATAGGTAAGTGACTGACTTGGGCTATTTAACCTCTCAGGGGTTCCATTTCCTGACCAGTACCAGGAGAGAGAGTAATATATGCCTAACCAAGGTACTCTGATCATTGAAAGAAAAATTAAAGGAACTCATATTTTGAAAGGTTGCTATGGGCTGGGCACTGTTCTGAGCCATGTGCATGCATTATTTTCTTTAATCTTTGTAACACACCATCAGGTAGATCCTAGTCTGAGCTCTATTTCATAGATATGGAAATTGAGGCTTAGAGAAGTTAAATAACTTGCCTAAGGTGCTTAACCTGGAAGACACATAATAATCATAATAATGACAATAGCTATGCTTTACGGTAGGTTGACTATGCCAGAGAAGTGCTGACAATTTTACCTCTGCTGTCTCATGTGTTCCACATGTTTTCAACTGAGGAGACTGTGTCTTAAAATGATGAAGTAACTTTTTGTGGCTATTCAATCATTATGTGTAACAGAGCAGAGATGTAACCCCAGATCTCTGAGTCAGATCCTGTGAGCTTAACCATTACTAACTGCCTAGAGATGGCAGTTTCACTATATAGTAGCCCCCTTCAAACACATTAGAGTGCTGAGGGAGAGAATACAGGTTTCAAGTCTTATGCACAGTGGATTTAATTTTGTTTTTAGTTTCCTCATGGAGAGGGGTCTAAAACGGGGACAGCGAAGAAGATTTGGGGTGTGCAGTACTCAGTCTCAATTGTTCAGCTCTTGAAATGAAGGCCAGCTCACCATCTCCGTAATTTGGGAACCAAAATCCACAGCATTCATTGCAGACTCTCAAGGTGCTAGAATCCATAGCCACATTTAAAAAAAATGGATTCAGAGCATTTCTTTTGCAAGATTCTTTGCCAAAACAGTGGTAGTGATACAAACAACTAGTAAGAGAGAGTTGATTAAATATGATCTATCAACTTGATACAACATGATGCAGCCATGAAAACAGTAATTATGACCATTAGGAAAAAGCACAGGAGAATGCTTAGAATGTTTACCATATGATGTTATCTGATAAAATACTGTGTCATGTGTACCTTATGATTGCATCTATTTAAAATATGAATATATATGAAAGTTAAAAGCAGAAGTTAATGTAAAATGAATTATATATTTATGTTACTTATGATGGTAAGATTCTAGGTGATGTTCTATAGATTTTTTTTGAATATCCTATTGTTTTGACAGTAAAACATCAGAATTAAACGTCAAAATATACTCTGGACACTGTCCCAAGAGGAGCTCCATGGAAGAAAAGGCAACGACTATGCACACATATACTTCCGTGCCATTATTTCCCTGCCCCATAGACACAAGGAAAGCCAACAAAGAAAATCAGCACACGTAGTAATCAGTTGCTCTGTGGCCCACATGACATATCTATATACAACTTTTCATCTGATGCTTTAATAAGGCAGGAATATGCTATATATCCTCTCAACACTACTTTTCAAGTGAAATACAGAATATTCTGGAACCTCTTGCTCACTGAGATGGGGAGGTAAAACGATGGGTCCATGACTTGAACCAGACTCTTCACAGCCAGCCCAGGGTTCTTCTCCCTGTCCCAGGCATTCTTTATACCCCAATGATTGCAAATAGCAGCTTGTGCATGTGGGGAGTGTACAGTCAATATACCAATTCTCTGACGGTTACAGGAAATATGCTTCATGTTTTACTTTTGATACTGTCAGTTTCGGTTGGACGTGTAAAAGATGTTACAAGACTGAAAGAAAAATGCCATTGGAAATGGGAGAGATGTTTGGGGAAGAAATGATTTCCTTATTTACTTAGGCCTTTTTACTGAAACCATTTCTGAGCTGGCACCAGGAGAACCAAAGTGGGTGCCTAGTTGTCACTTCCCTTCCTTTCTGCTGTACGTGCATCTACAACCATCCTGTGTTCCTTTAAGCCCCACTCCCCTTTTGCCAATGTCCTCTCCTATTCCCCTTTCAGCCTCCAGTCTCTGAGTTAAGGAGGTGAGGGGTTGTCTTGGTGCTTCCTCCCAGGCTGACTCAGAGCTTTAGATCTCTCTGCAAAATTAAAGGCTTAACTTCTGTGTCAGAAAGCAGGCTTGGGGAAAGCATTTGGGAAATCATAAATTTACACAGTTCTGTTCAACAGCCAAGACATCACTGCTCTCACCCATACTGTCTGTGCACTTCTGGTCCCTAACAGCAAAGGACCACGTGAGGATGAGGAGCATGGCTGTTCTGTGCAGAGCTCTAGAGCAGACAACCTGAGAGGGAAGCTCTAGGCTTGATGTCTTCAGAGCTTCACTGAGAGTAAAAGTGGATGTTCTACGTGATGGGGCCAACAGTGCATGCTACATGCTTCTCCCTGCCAGTACAGCATGCAAGAGGCTGTGTGTGTGTGTGTGTGTGTGTGTGTGTGTGTGTGTGTGTGTGTGAATAATTCCAGGAAGTCAAGTTCAGGCCTTTTGAAATGTATCAAAAAGCTATGTCCACAATAACCTGGGATCTAATTTCCTGTCCCAGCCTCTCTGTTTAATAAAGGAAGAGGCTGCCTATCTCACAGCACTTTTCCGTTTATTCAAGTTAAGCCTCCCCTCCTGCCTTGGTTGTAGGTCATGATCTTGGCCACTCCCTGCAGATTGAAAAGGTTGACTCCTAGATCTGTATGTGACCAGTTCAATTCTAGAGAGACTGTCTAAATACTTCACCGTGGTTAAGTTTCCATGTCATTTATCACTGACATTGTCTCATGCATGAAAGTGCAAGGAGATTTAAGGAGCTGGCATTTGCTCACAGGGTCTCCTTTACTCGAACAGTCCCTAACATGCTACTTAACTCACTCTGCTACCAAAACATAACTCCTCTCCCCAGCACTTCTGTCTTCCCACAGAATAGCATAACCCTGATCAAATGGGGAGCTTTACTCAGAACTCACAAGTTCTATTGTACTAAAATGTGCATGACACCCAGGGGGTGAGGTCACCACCTGTCTTTGCACTCCAAATCCCAGCCCTCAAAAACAGCCGGAAAGAGCCTGGTTTTGTAAGAACATGTTACCTGAATAACCAAGAAATCCTCTGACACCACCTAGAAGATAAATCAAGAAAGCATCACTTCTTTGAGTTTGAGGAGAACTGGGTTTTGTTTTGTTTTGGCCTCATTTGGATGTTTGCTTTTTTTGATTTATTTTCATTTTTCAAACCCACCACTTAATTTTACTCTATTAAAACTGAAAAACTATTAAAACCCAGATAAAATCTTGATGAGTTTATAGCTGGTTTTATTGGATTCCTCATTCTCAAAATAGAATTTCTAGTTTCACAAAAACAAGTGACTAGAAGCAGCATTCTCTGGTAAGGGAGTCAATATTTAGGATTGTACGAATGCAAGGAGTCCAGCTGAGTTTCCAAAATCAGAAGTCACTCAGAATCAACATTTTCTCCAGAAATGCAGATACTATATTCTGAAATGTTAATATTCTTCAGTCAACAGAATGTCCTCCCATAGGTTCTACAACCTCCTTCCTGAGTTTGAAAGATCTGGTGTAGATCTACACTGTTATATAGGCAGTCCGAGCACTAGCCCCAACACACACACACACACACACACACACACACACACACACACACACACACGGTTTTTGATATATGGTCCTACATTGCCTCAGTTAAAGAGATTTATTTATTCAAATATTAGTATTCTCTGAAGTTATGATTAGTCCTTGAGAATGAGCAACTCTCTCTGGAAGAATATGTATTAAACTGGTAGGACTTCTGCTTATACCTAAAGATAAAGCTTCTGTGACATTTATATTTTAGACTTACTGAATTATTTTTAAACTTTTTGACAATTATAAGTGAAGATATATCCCATTTAATCTATTTGTATCTTAGCGACAGAAAAGAACTAATGAGCCATTATTCAATTTTACCATATAACTTGGATTTGTATTGCTCTCTGTTTCACTGTGGATCTGCTCATTCATTTCTTTACCGTGTAAACATATGACCTGTCCATTTCTACAAATCAGGGCCTACTTGTAAGCTAAATAGGTTGCAATTTGTTCAGTTAATTGCAAGTTTCTAGAGAGTGCAAATATCTAATAATGCCTCTTACCCCGGGTTGGAATTAGTGATAAAATTCCATGATTGGAGAAAATGCTTTTGGGCAAAGAAGTCCCCTTGTTAAAATGGAAATTCTCCTGGAAGACACAGTACAAGGAGTCATCATCTGGCATTTACTACTGAGAAATTTTTGTTTGACATCTTTTATTATATGACAGATGTTATATGGACCAAGTAGGAAAAGGGAACAATAGGTCTGGAGTATAGGCATTACATGAAGGGCCTAGATGTCCATGAGGGCAACAGTCACTCAAGGAAAATAGGCAGAGAAAAGAGGAGGTAGAATGATGCCAAAAATCACTGATTTTCTTCTTTGTCTGTTGGCCATATTCCAAATCTGCTACCATGAGCTAGGTCAGAAAAGGAGGGTTACCACATGGATTGCTGTGCTATTGCCAAAGAAAAGTTGTACCATACAGAGTACCAAACAGACAAGAAAGACTTTAAGACTACTCTAGAAGGGGAGAGAGATTGAACTCAACTCCACTGAAATAAAATTTTTCAATGTCAAATGGTAGTTTTTGTTTTTATAAATTTTATTTATTTATTCATTTATTTATTTATTTATTCATTCATTCATTTTGGCTGCATTGGGTCTTCATTGCTTTCTCTAGTTGTGGTGAGGGGGGGCTACTCTTTGTTGCGGTATGTGGGCTTCTCATTGCGGTGCCTTCTCTTGTTATGGAGCACGGGCTCTAGGCGCATGGACTTCAGTAATTGTGGAATGCAGGCTCAGTAGTTGTGGCTCGCAGGCCCTAGAGCACAGGCTCAGTAATTGTGGTGCACGGGCTTAGTTGCTCTGAGGCATGTGGGATCTTCTCAGACCAGGGCTCGAACACATGTCCCCTGCACTGGCAGGCGGATTCTTAACCACTGTGCCACCAGGGAAATCCCTGGTAGAAGGTTTTTAAGCACTGGGGTAAGCTAGTAAAAAAGTACTAGAGGAAGTTAAGACAGGGGTTGGCCAATCTGATTAAGCCATCTGTGTTTGCTAATTGTCCCTTATCAAAGTTAGGCTCCTACCCTCCCACAGAGACTGGGAGACAGGGATGCTGTCTTTCTTGATGATAACATTTCAAAGGATGTCTCCCAGGTCTTTGAGAAAGTCATTCCTGGGTTGTAAAACTGGCAAGAGGCTAGGAGAATAGTTAACATCTCAAAGGAGCAGAGAAATAATTTACAATTGCAGTTTTTCTAAACTACATGCTCTAAGAAAAGGGAGATGGGGGGTGGTCTAAAGTGCAGCCAAGCTGAAGGAAATCTTAAGGCCATCTTGGTCAATGTATAGTAGTAATACTGGTGAACATATGATAAGCACTTACTAAGTTCTAGGTTCTTTACAAGAACTACCTCATTTAATAGCAATGCTTTATTTTCCTCATTCACAGATGAGAAAAGTAAAGCAAAGAGAGTCTAGGTTACTGCCCATGGTGATATAGAGCCCAGGCAATCTGGCTTTGGAGTCTCCAAACTTCATCCCTGTACCTTGCTTCCTTGCTGCTGGTATGTTAGATAGCCAAGCCTTGCACCTCACTGTCTGACCTTAAAATGAATCCTGCAGCAAATGCACCCTAAGTTAAGCCACAGGGAGTACTCACCCTGTGCAGTTCCCTCCCCTTGCGTGGAGACAGAACTTGAGACAGCTTCTAGATGACAGAATATAGCAAAGGTGATGGGCTAGTCCCCTACAGTTATACCATATTATATACCACTCTGTCTTAGCAATCTGGACTGAGAGATTCTCCTACTGGGTTTTAAGAAGTGAGCTGCCATGTTACGAGAGGGCTGTGGCCACAAAGTGAGGAACTGTAGACAGCCTCTCCAACTGAGAGCAGCCCCCAGGTGACGGCCAGCAAGACAATGGGGACCTCGGTCGAATTCTGGTGTGAATTCTGACAACAATCACACTGGACGAGAACTTTGAATTACAAATGAGAACAGGGCCTGGTGGACACCTTGATTTCAGCCTGCCCAGACTCCTGACTCGTGTTTTAAGTTGCTGAGTAATTTGCTAACGTTCCTGTTGCCTTGGCCAGTGATCTGCTTCTTGTTTACTGCAAAAACCTTAGAGCTCTTTTGGTCTCCAGTTTTGCTTTCCCCCATATTTGACTGCCACGGGTATCTTTTGAAAATGTGTATCTTGATATGTAATTCTTCAATTCGTCAAGTGCTGTATTAACATCTAAAAATCTATAGGATGAAGCTCATGGGATATTGTGAAAAGCCTTCCCCAGTCTGGTTCCAAATTGCCATATGTTCTCATCTCTTGCCACCTCCTTCATACACTGTTCATTCATCCATTTTTCTCAATCAACCTACAGTTACCTTATGCCTACCTTTTATCAGAAAGTGTTCTAGGCACTGTGTACATGAAATATATGAAACCTAAATGATAGCATTTCTTCCAATATAGGCCTCTAATATCACTGAAGAGACAGACAACTTAATCAACTAACAATTCAACACAAAAAGGCCATGCCTTGAAGAAATCAAAGGTACAAATCCACCTCCACCAGTTACTGTTTCTATGAATTTGGAGAAGTCATCATCTGTCTCTGAACTTTAGTGTTTTCACTTGTAAATACTGGAAATAACACCGAATATACCACAGCATCATTGAGAGGGATTAAACTTGATGATACAAATAAAGCTATTAGCATAGTGCTGAATACAGAGCAAAGATCAAAAAGTATTTATTAATTTTTGATTTTCAGGTTTTGTTTGTATTTATTGACACTTATTTTGCACATGAAGTGGAGGAGGCCAAGGATCTGGGCTGGGGGGTGGGAGAGGCAGAATGCTCAGAGGAAGTAAGCCTTCAGGTGAGCCTAGAAGGATGACAGGCCTTATACCTGAACAAGGAAAGTTTCCAGGTAGGGAGGACAACATATGTGAAGACACAGGTGCCTGAAACAGCAGGATGTATTGCAGACACAGTAGTCGGGCCTGTCTGAGAAAAAGGTGCATGTGGGAGAATTAATTTATAGTCTCTCTCATTTATTTTTCCAAGCACCCATCTTTACTTCCTCACAAAAGAAAAAAAAAAAAAAAAGAAAAATCAAAATTTGGGTAAATCAAATCATTAAAGCTTACCCAGTTTACTATCTTTAACACAAATGAGAAAAATGACATTCAGGAGGATAAGTGGCTCTTGCTTCAATATTGAATGTAGTAAATGTAAGTTATAAGGCTAGCATCCAAATATCTTCAGCAACACAAAGACTTCTACCATACCAGTGAAGGCATGTATAGAGATGCTATACATAACCACATGTGTGTTACATATGTATGTATGTTGGGAGAATTTATTTAGCAGAGTGAATAATTTAATGGTTTTTGCTCCATGAACTGTGTTCTTACTGTTTAAAATCAATCAAACATTGATTGATTGGCCTTCTAGTTGAAAACAGCATTGAGAAAGCAGCCTCTCATACCACTTTAGGACATATACAAGTGGTGTTAGATACAGTATTTCTTACAAAAATCTTGAAGTCTTACTGGGGAAAAGGGTACTTAAAATGAATAAAATAGTGATTACTAATGTATGCACAAAAAAAGTACTCATTTTAGAATACAGGTAATTCATTCAAAAGACCCAAGGTCACCAAACATTTTTTTTTCTAAAACACACTTCTAAATGTACCTAGTTTTTGCACATAATTTACTCATTTCAATTAACAAATATTTCTTGAATGCCTACTAAATGTGATGTACTATTCCTGGGCACCTGAGATATAAAAGACATGATCCCAGCCCTGGTGAAACTTCCGTCACAGCAGAGGAAAACAAACAATATTTAAGACATATAACAAAAGTTATATGTTACATAATGATAAATTCCATGTAAAAGAAAATATAGATCAGGTAAGGGGGAGCTAGAGATGGGGACTGCAGTACTAAATACAGGAGTCGGGGTGACCCTTTAAAAAAGATGATAATGGAAAAAACTTAAAGGTGGTAAGAGATAGGCAGTTAGATATCTGGGAGAAGAGCTTTCCTGGCAGAGGAAAGAGCAAAGGCCCTGAGGCAGGAGTGTGTCTGGCATGTTTAAGAAATACCAGGAGTCTAGTGGGGTTAAAACAGCATGACTGGGCTTGCCTGGTGGCGCAGTGGTTGAGAGTCCGCCTGCCAATGCAGGGGACACGGGTTCGCGCCCCGGTCTGGGAAGATCCCACATGCCGCGGAGTGGCTAGGCCCATGAGCCACTGGGCCTGCGCGTCCGGAGCCTGTGCTCCGCAACGGGAGAGGCCACAACAGTGAGAGGCCCGCGTACCACACACACAAAAAAAAACAACAACAGCATGACTAAGGGTAAGAAATAACAGAAGAGGTAACAGAGCCAGATGATGTAGGGAACCCCCTTTGTAATGGAAAGTCATCAGGGATTTGAGATTGTCACAATCTGACAAACATTTTAATTTTTTCTTAGAGAGACTGTATAAGCATGCTGTAGTAATCCAAGTGAGAAATGATGGTGACACACTGTGCAATGTTCCCTATCTTGGGGAAACTTCCTACACTTCACCGTTAAGCAACATATTTCCTGTAGATTGTTTGAAACCTAACAGTCTAACAGTAGATTCTACTGTTGTTCATTTTAGCCATAAATTCCATTCCTAATTCCCTAAGTTATTTTAAAAATCATGTGTAAAGTTTATAATATGCCTCTTTTGATTCAGTATGAATTGTCTTTTGTTTATTTAAGTATAATGAATTACGCTGACTGATTTTCTAATATTAAAATAATCTTGCATGCCTATGGCAAATTCTCATGATGTTTTCTTTCTTTGATTCTTGGTTACTTCTGTGTGCTGAGTTTTTTCATTAACAAAATTATTTGGAGTAATTATTTCAGTCCTAGAACAAAGGTTTTTTTCAAAGAAATTCTGTTTGCTTGCCAACATTTGATATTGTCAAGTTTCTGATTTTTTTTGCCATTAATATAGTTAATATAGTTAATAGTAAGGTGGCCTCACATTACTGACATAAAATCTGTTTTGTCATACTTTGTTATTAATTAGGATACCACTGAAGTCTATTCCTTGGTATTTATTTCAGACTTTCGTATCTATAACCAAAAGTGAAATTAGTCTATTTTTTTCTTCTACTAACCTTTTTATTTTCTTAAATTATATATTTATTATAGGAAATTTTTTAATTGATTCATTATTTCTCTTTTATTTTTCCTGATTTCTATTGGACTAATAAAGATTTCTATATTCCATTTTTCTCTACTGATTTTAAACTGTAAATTACATTACTGATCTTCAAATACTTTACCCAAATTTAACAACACATTTTTCTACTAAAGCTAAAGTTATTCAGTGTTTCCTCCCTTGCAAAACTTATCAAAAATCTTAGCATGCCTTAAAAATTCATAGCACTCTCATTATGTTATTGCTGTCTATATTTTTAGTTTTACCTTTTGAAATACAAAAAATTATTTTTCACGTACAGACATAATTTTAATTTTTCCGTGCTTGCTTTTTTCCCCTTTCCATGCTCTGAGTTCACATCTCCTCTACCTGAAATGCATATTGTAATAAATCTTTTGATATTATTCTGTAAGTGGTAACAGTTTTTGTGTAACTGAAAAATGTCTTTACTTTATCCTCACTCAGGAATGGAGATTTAGCTGAGTGTAAAAGTCGAGGTTAACAGTGAGTTTCCCTCAGGATTTTGAATATATGATTCTATTGTCTTCTGGAAACTCTTCTGGGTGATATCTGTTCACAGTCAAATTACAATCTATGTGTAGATAATCTATATTTTCTCTCTGCTAGCTTTTTCACTTTCTCTTTAATGTTTTTCAATTTCACTCCTAAATGTCACAGCGTGAATTTGTATTTATTCTTCCAATATGGCATCTGTTGTGCATTTTCTGACTAAGGACTCAGACTTTCTTAAAATCTGAAAAATCTCACCTATTATGTCTTTATATATTGCTTCTCTACCATTCCATCTATCTTTTCTTCCAGAATTCCTGCTAGACGTATGGTGGGGCTTATCAATTTACCATCCACTTAATAATTTTCCAGTTTTCACTTTTTTCCTGTTGCTGCTTGATTCTGGGTGAATTCTGCAGTATAGTCTTCAAATGATTCTTGTTCCTTGGGGTCCATTCCATGCATCCTCTAATCTATTATATTCTTTCATTTCAATTTTCATAAATTCTAAGGTTTCAATTTGATTACTTTACATTTTCTTCCAGTTTACTTTTATTATAATCTCTTCATTTTGATGGGTGTTATCAAATTATTTATCTTTTGACATCCTAAACATGCTTGCATTAATTATTTAAAATAATATTAAATTCATTTCATAAGAATGAATTGACATAGGAATTATGAGTAATGTTAGCCTTCTTTCATAACACGTGACTTCTTCATGTGGTTGAGAGTGGTATTTGCAGTCTCATTTGAGGTGCAGGGACCTTCCTGCTCTGGACTCAGTCTTCTCAATGTAGAGAGTCAGAGTTTGCTTCTTGCCAGGCCCAAGAACTAGGTTTTAAATGGCATGAGAATGGAACTGAGTGATCTGTAATGAGGTGGATGGACCTAGAGTCTGTCATACAGAGTGAAGTAAGTCACAAACAAAGACAGATACCGTATGTTGACATATATATATATGGAACTTAAGAAAAAGAAAATGTCATAAAGAACCTAGGGGTAAGAGAGGAATAAAGACACAGACCTACTAGAGAAGGGACTTGAGGGTATGGGGAGGGGGAAGGGTAAGCTGTGACAAAGTCAGAGAGTGACATGGACATATATACATTACCAAGCGTAAAACAGAGTGCTAGTGGGAAGCAGCCGCATAGCACAGGGAGATCAGCTCGGTGCTCTGTGACCACCTAGAGGGGTGGGATAGGGAGGGTGGGAGGGAGGGAGACGCAAGAGGGAAGAGATATGGGAACATATGTATATGTATTACTGATTCACTTTGTTATAAAGCAGAAACTAACACACCACTGTAAAGCAACTATACTCCAATAAAGATGTAAAATAAATAAATAAATGGCATGAGAAGGCTTTGCCTCAGTGATTCTTGAGAGTGTTACAGATTGAGCTGGTAGCTTTGCTGGTTTTCTTGTCATGAGGTTCTTTCTTTTTCCCTCTTACCTCTAGTTCACAGCTTCCTCTAAAGCCATAGATCAAGCAGATTTTCTGCAAAAGATTTTTTCAGCCTCCCTTTACTGACTGAGAAGGAGACACTGAGCCTGCCTCCTACCTCCAATATAGTATGGAATACTTTTCTCCACGGTTACTCCTCTGGGCTGAACGTCCATCTACCACATCTTGCTTCCTCATCAGCTTGGAGGACTATGGCCTCAAGCTGCAAAAGGCCCATGTTCTGGTCAAAAACAACTTGAAAAAGCTAGATTAAATTTTTAAAACTTTGTTTGACACTCTGGAGGTATTAGGAGGCTGCTTGGACTTGCAGAGCATGATCCTACAGAAAAGGAGGCACACTGAAGTGAGCACAACTTTCTGGAAGCCATGTTTACCCCTGGTGATTTGTCTATTCTTGGCACAGGAGGTGAAGCTGAGATACTTGGCAGAGACTCACTGCTACAAAACAGAAAACTAGCAAAGATGTTTAATATCTCGTGAGGCTGAGGATTTTTTTAAAAAATAAGAATTTTTGCAGCTGCCAAGGCAATCAAGCCTGGAGGAAATAAGATCCATGAGAGAAGACAGAGAGGAAAGTAAACTGGACCCTCAGTGCTGCAGACCAGGGTTTCTCAGACTCCACACTACTGATGTGTTGGGTCAGATAATTCGTTATCATGGAAGGCTGTCCTGTGCACTGTAGAATATTTAACAGCATCCCTGGCCTCTACCCACTAGATGTCAGTAGGAACCCACCCCTACCCCCACACCTAGAGTTGTGAACCAAAAACGTCTTAAGATATTATCCAATATCTGCTGAGGAGCAAAATCACCCTGATTGATAACCAAAAGTTTAGACTCTTCAAATATTTGCCAAATCCTTAAAGCGTACAGAGTAAGAGGCTAAGAAACCAAGCAGGAAAAAAGCAAGCTGAATAACAGAGCAAAATGTTTAAGTCACAAGGTACGGAGGAGATAAAAACTAGTTTCCTAGGGGGAGGGATCCTAGTAAACAGTCCAGTCTCTAAACTGGTGCCTCTGGAGAGCTTTACATTACAACCTGGATGGTCCATTCTAGTCTGATCCCAACAACAATGGCAACACAGCCCTTAATAAGCTCAAGTCCTGATTAGAGGTAATCTGCTCTATGATAGTTGTCTACCAGACAACAAGGAAATCATCACCAGAGGAAGATAACATCAGCCAGAAACACTGTAACTTTTTTAATACACAATGCCTTGTGCTCAACCAAAACTTTCCATGCATAACATGAAGTAGGACCAACCAACTGAAAATAAAACAGATAATAAAATGGATCCATAGATGACCAAGGTATTGAGGTTATCAAATATGGACTTTAAAATAAATATTATTCAATATTATTCTATATTGTAAGGTCAAAAAAATAGATGAAAAGGTTGAAAATATAAAGCTTAAATCTTCAAATAAATCTTCATATGTAACTTTTAGAACTAAAATATATAATTGTTAATGAGAAATCAGAGGAGGGATTTAATAGTAGATATGACGATTCTAGGCACATGGCCCCTCATCACTCATACCACTGCTTCCCTTGTCACATCTTCTTTGGTTCTCATACTTGTAAGTATCCTTGTGAATACACTGGGCCCATGAAGGATACCCTCCCATCTCAAGCTCCTTAATCTAATCATATCTGCAAAATTTAACAAGATTTTGTTAAATGTAAGAAAAATGTGCAAAACTATACACTGAAAACTACAAACCATTGTTGAGAGAAATTAAGGCTTCCAAAAAAACGGAGATATATACCATGTTCATGGATCAGATGACTCAATATCTTTAAGCTGTCAATTCTCCCTAAATTGGTCTATGGTTTTTTGGTTTTGTTTGATTGTTTTTTTTGTGTGTGTGTGTGGAAATTAACATGTGGATTCTAACATTTCTATAGTAATGCAAAGAACCTAGAATAATCAAAACAATTTTGAAAAATAGCAAGATTGAAGGACCTAACATGATTTCAAAAATTTCCATGAAGTTAATATAATCAAGAGAGTGTTGTACTGGTGTG
This sequence comes from Phocoena phocoena, assembly GCF_963924675.1. Lineage (NCBI taxonomy): Eukaryota > Metazoa > Chordata > Mammalia > Artiodactyla > Phocoenidae > Phocoena > Phocoena phocoena. The sequence goes on along the minus strand of NC_089232.1, from coordinate 72,722,283 downwards.
ATTAGATGTATATAATCCCTGCAAGAGAACAGAGAGTCCAGAAATGGAGTGACACTTATATAGTCAATAAATTTTTAACAAAGGTACCAAGTTAATTCTGTGGGGGAAATAATTCTAAAGCAATTAGATATGCACAAAAAATGAAACTTGACTATTACTTCACATAATATACAAACATTAGCCTGATGTGGATTATAGACCTAAAAGTAAGAGCTAAAACCATAATGTTCTAGAGAACACACAGTAGAAAATCTTTGTAACCTTTCTAGGAAAAGTTTTCTTAGCACACAAAAGGAACAAAACACACACACAAAAATGATAAATTAGACTTCATCAAAATGAAAAACTTCTGCTTTTCAAAAGACACTTTTAAGAAAATAAAAAGACAAGTCACAGATTAGAAGAAAATATTTCACAAGATAGACTTCACATAGTACTGTATACATATAGACTTCACATAGTACTGTATACAGAATATGTAAAAAATTCTTTCAGCTCAATAATAAAAATCCAAATAATTCAATTTTTTAAATAAGCAAAAGATCTGAACAGAAACTTTACCAAAGATATATGAATGATAAATAAGCACTTGATATGTAATGTCATTAGTCTCCAGGAATACAAAGATTTAAAACCACAATGAGATATTACTGTACACCCAGTAAAGTAGCTAAAATTATGAAGACTAACAATAGCAGGTGCTAGGAAAGATTTGGAGAGACTAAAACTCTCATATATTGCTGATGGGGATGCAAATAATACAATCACATTGGAAAGTAGTTCAGCAATTCTTACCTATTTACATATACTTTTACCATATGACTCATCAGATTTACCTGTAGGTATTTAAACAAATAAACAAATACATATGCCCACAGAAAGATTTTTACTAGAATGTTTATAGCAGTTTGTCTCTGAATAACCAAAAAGTTAGAAACAACATATATATATATATATATATACACATCTACTGGTGAGTTAGGAGATTGTATCATATGCATATAATTGAATACTACTCAGTAATAAAAAGGAACAAGTTATTAAGTTATTTATACACATGACAATCAGGATGAATCAATCACAAAATAATATACTAAGTCGAAGACATCAGATACAAATGATTACTTACTGTCTGATTCAAGTTTCATAAAATTTTAGAAAAGCCCAAACTATAGGAACAGGAAATATATTTGCCTGGGGTCCTGTGGGTGCTTTTGACTACACAGGGTCAGAAGGGTGATAAAAATATTCTCTCTCTCTCTGTCTCTCTCTGTCTCTCTCTCACTCTCTCTCTCTCTCTATATATATATATATATCTCCTGATTATGAGTGGTTACATGATTATATATCATTATCAAAACTAATCAAATTGTATGTTTTAATATGGTAAATTTTGTTATATGTAAATTGTACCTTAATGTTTTTTTAATGGAGAGGAAGTAGGTAGGGATCAATATGGTAGGGCCCAATGCTAGTCTTAAAATCCAGACAGATGAGCTTGAACTTGGTATGAACTTGAAAAATATCCATACAAGATTAATACATTTGTGTGTCATAAATAGATGATGTTTCTGAGGTTTACAAAGAATTTGGATTTCTTTCTAGACAAGTGTTTTCTTCTTTTCTAGTTGTGAGAAGTCCTAGGAAATTCCTTAGAAAAAGGAGTTATAAAAATATATTTATTCTACATATATAGTAAAACTCTGGTTGGTAACGTGGAGGGATGGAAGCAGGTGGAGGTAACTTTCCAAGGCTAGTCATGAGTTAATGGATTCCATTAAAGGTGATGTAAATTGTCTAAATTTTTTCATCTGTCACTCAAATCAAACAAGAGTGAAAGGAAAATGAACCAGCAAATATAATAAATATCCTCTGACCTAGTAGTCTGAAACAAAAATTAAGTGAAAAATTTCAGCCCTGTGTATTACCCTTAAGAGAATCTACCTGCTGTAGAATAATGAGGGTTCTGATCATGCCAGATCAGATGCAAGCACAATTTGCAGGTGTGCAGTCTCTCTCTTGAAAGAAGTTGTTAAACAATGAAGGGCATGTCCGAATCACTATCCTGTTTTTCAGAACACCAAGGAGTTCACCAGGAGGAAAGCAGCACATGCATATCATATCAGCCCAACCTAGAGCAAAATTTCATTAAATATTCAGCATCACAAGGAACTCCTTGTTTTACATATAGGATTTGATCCCCTTTGGGACTGAGGTGGTGTGAAATCCTTGTTACACAGCACCATTGGGGATTGGAAGGCCCTGGCTAATTCTTGTTGACACAGAAGCACTGTGCAAATGACAAATAGATCAGCAACTATAAAGAACTTAGATTAGGGCCTTCCCTGGTGGCGCAGTGGTTGAGAGTCTGCCTGCCGATGCAGGGGACACGGGTTCGTGCCCCAGTCCAGGAAGATCTCACATCCCACATGCCGCAGAGCGGCTAGGCCCGTGATCCATGGCCGCTGAGCCTGTGCATCCAGAGCCTGTGCTCCGCAACGGGAGAGGCCACAACAGTGAAAGGTCCGCGTACCGCAAAAAAAAAAAAAAATAAGGGCTTCCCTGGTGGCGCAGTGGTTGGGAGTCCACCTGCCGATGCAGGGGACACGGGTTCGTGCCCCGGTCCGGGAAGATCCCACATGCCGCGGAGCGGCTGGGCCCGTGAGCCGTGGCCGCTGAGCCTGTGCGTCCGGAGCCTGTGCTCCGCAACGGGAGAGGCCACAGCAGTGAGAGGCCCGCGTACCGCAAAAAGGAAAAAATAAAATAAAATAAAATAAAATAAAATAACTTAGATTACATTACACAGTGTACCTTTATAAGAATTTTATCCAAAATCCTACTAAGTGGCTGGGAGAAATTATTTACTGCATATACAGTAGACACAGAACAGAGTTAAAAATCTTTAATATAGCATGAAACCTCTATGAATAAATAATAGGCACAAAGAAATTCTAAGAAATGATGAATATGTATAAAATGATATTCTACCTCACTGGTCATCTTGTAAATGCAAATTAAAATAAAAATTAATTTTTTAATCCATAAAATTGACCCAGAAGAAAAGTTGAGGTTTAAAATGTCCAGTGTTGCCAATGGTAGGGAAATGTTCCACTGATCATGGAAGGCACTTTGGCAAGATCTATCAAAAGGTTAAAAAGGTTAAAGCATATTTGCTCGGATCCATCAATTCTTCTTCTAAGAATTAGTTCTAAATAAATATTGACTCGTGTGCAAAGATATTTTTTGCAGCAGTGTTTGAAAGGGAAATATTGGAAACAATTTTAATATCCATTGACAGAAAAGTGGAAATTTAATTTATGCTCCACCCACACTACAGAATGCTTTGCTGCTTTGCAAAAATAAACAGATCTATTGCAAGACACCTAGCGTATATTTTAAAGTGGAAAGACCAAAACATAATCCCATTTTCTAAATTTTAATTTTGTCTAATTCTGTTGACTATGATATTCATGTTTTACTTTTCTACTGTTTTAAATTCAAAGAAAAAAGAAAAGGAGGAAAAAAATTACTTGACATAATTTGACCAAAAGACGACTTTCCTGCTTTTTCTTTGTTTCTTAGTCCTTTTACCTCTCTTTCTCTCCCTCTCTTCTTTCAACATTTATCAGATGGCTTCTGTAAACCAGTTGTTGTTTTAGGCAGTGAGGTCATATATGTTTAGTGTACATTGGGAAGATATGAAAACAAATAAACAGTTACAGTAGATTATTGTAGTGCCAGAGTTGAGATATGTACAAAGCCTGGTATGAGCCAGACAAGTGCATACTTAAGTATGACTGACAAGGAAAGGAAAGGGATCAGAGAGAAGATGACAAGGATGAAAGAGAGAATAGAAGTTTTATTGATAAATTATTAGAAAAAAGGTGCTTTGTGCAGAGGAAAATAGAAGTTAGTGCCAAACAATCAAGCCTTCCTGATACCATGTGAGTACAGGTGAAAGAGAAAGAAAACAATTCTCTATAAATTCAGATGAATGCTATCAGAATTCAATACATGGAGTGCTAAAAATCTGACCCCACAGTTGGCAAGCACGTGAATTACTTTCAATTTCCCACTATGAATATCCTAAACATCCAAAGTGTTTTATTTTCCCCCAGAGTAATGAGATGCCTCAAGATGTGTTTTTATCTATATCTGTTTGTGAAATCTTTCACAAACCTTTTAAAATTTATAAGCCATCATGAACCACATGGCTTAATAAGGTGGCCATCAATTATGGAGTTCCCCTAATTCATAATACATGCTAGCCACAGCAACTACATGATCTCAAAAGAAGAACAGAAGAATTCTCTGAAGAAGACGTTATTTTCCCTACTTACAGATGAGAAAAAGAAGAGATGTTAAGTAATCTGTCCAATGTGAAACCATTCATGGTCTGAACTGAACTACTTACTTGTGTGCTTCTCTGCCGGCCCTGCCCCACAAATTCTTTGAAGAGCAAGGTGGTGTCTTTTTCTGCTTGTGAGGACAGGGACCATGTCCAAGATGTTTAATAGCACAAAGGAGAAAAACAATTCTTTACTGAGTAAATTGATATAAAGTATCACAGCAGCAATGGCCACTGGTCACCAGTTAAGCCTACATTTATATTAGAATGGTTTTAAAATTACTTCCTTGCTCAAATGTAGATGCAGTCTCCTTACATTAAAAATGAGTTTATAAAAATGAGTTTTATAGGCAAGCAATTATGTAATAAGAAAAATGGAAACATTTCCCTTTATCTTAAGAAAGAAAGGAAATATTAATTACCCTATTCTTCTCCATAACAAATTTTAAGTATCTCCCTTTTGGCATTTGTTATAATCAACTTTAAATTATACTTATTCTGTTGTGTGTTACTTGTCATATAGTCCAAGATCCGTTTATCTTACTAACTTCATATTACTTAGCAGCATGCCTTACTCCACGTCCAATAAAAACTTATAGAGTGAATTAATGGCAGATTACATATCAATGAATTCAACAAGCTAGACTTTCATACTAGATGTAAGGCAGGCTTTGCAAAACTCAAACATGGTTGTTGACTTTTGAAAAGAATTATGTTTTTATGTAATTAAATAAACACAATATTCATCTGAATATCAAACTAAGTCTACATCAAAGAGACATGGAAAAACCTGGGGCAGTACAAGAACACAGACACACAATTATCTCAAGATAGAGAAAAAAAAGGATGAGAAAAGAGAAAAGGATGGAAAAGTACTGGATATCCAGGGGGAATAAAATGAGGAACTATTCTAAGCAAAATATTTTAACATATGTTAAGTATTTATTTTGTAGTTTAAAATATGAAAAATCACAGTTCAAAATATTTTAAGAAAATTGTCATCCCTCTTTGCAAGCTTTGTAGTGTTTACTGAACTTGCAGGGAGACCTCTTGTATGGTGTGTGAAAAACTAATGCAGAAGGACAAAGAGGCAATGAATATATGTGGGTCCAGCTTTACCTTGCCAGATATTGGGACTGACTGACAACCTGGAAGCAGCAGCTCTAGAAAAAGACTGAAGAAATAGAATTCTGGATCATTTGTACTTCTCCCTTGCCAGATGGGGTTACTGCCTGTAGAACAAAGGTAGGGGATGGACCAGCAGTGGCACTGGCATTTTGAATGATGTGCCTGTAGGTCACTGGATCACAATCTGCTCAAGAATATGTTGCCAGGAAGATGACACTGCCGTTTGACATCCCAATAATTTCCTTGGTAACATATGCAATCAGTTCACAAACCCTGCCCAGCACAGTTGGCCAGAGTTGGGGGAATGGGTGGGGACTTATTGGCACTCCCAGGAAGCCAGGTGGAAAAGCTGAAGATTAAGCTGTTTGCTCAGCCAACAAAGAGAGAGATGTGTCAGAAGCTTCTTCACCCCTTCTCACACTGATCTAGATATATTACCTATTAAAGAGCCTTAGCTCAACTATAGAATAATAATTTTTTTACCTCTGTCTTTTTCCAACCAAAGAGAAAACTCCTTGAAGGGAGAAAAATGATTTGTTTTTGTCTCCCTCCAGTGAAGTTTTCTGTGTTGTAGATGTTGTTTGAACAACAGAATGTGAATAAATATACATTGAAAATTATAAAGTGCTGTTTAAATGCTTTTGTTTGATTAGAAAGGAATTAAAGGGAGAAAAAATGCAAGGTTTAAATTTTAAAAAAACAAGGAATTTCAGGATATTAATGTCACATCCTAGAGGTAAAGTTTTATACTCCATCATAATTCTTAATGCCATCATGTTTCTCTGAAGACCCTCCTTTACCTTTTTTTAGTAAAAATTGAGTGTGCATTAGTGCTCTTGAGTCCTCTTTGGAACACATCTAGAATACAAGAGCCGTCATCAGGAAATCACGAAAATGTGAAATGAAAAAAAGCGACTAGTGCATTGTTATTATCATGGATAAATTCCAAGATGTGGGAAGGCTCACAGCACACTTCATAAGCACAGGGTTAAAAGGATCACACCCAGCTTTATGGAACTGCAAATCCATCAGAGTAATTTAGGTCCCTGAGGAAGAGAAATGTGTAACAAAGCCAGCGGACCTGGGCAGGGTGAAGCACTTACATTTGCTTCTGTTAGAAAACAAAGAAGCTGGGCTTGTCAGGACATACCCAGGATTTAGTGGCCTTCTAACTGGTCCAAAAAAACACTTAGCCGGCAAAGACTTACTGGACATTCTCCTTCTCCCAGGCACCTACCTTCAAAATACCCACCCCTTACAAGACAGCTAGGAGTGAAAAATGGAATTGCACCCAGAACTGGACAGAAGGGGAGGGAATACATACTGTAAGAGCAGTTTAGCAAGCATGACATGGAAGAAGCTGGCAAGGCTCTGGCAGCCTCTCTGGACTGATTACAGGTTAAAAAGAAAAGACAGAAACAGAGAAGAGGGACATTGGGAAAGGGCAAAGGATGGGAAAGAGACATTAGTAAAACTGTAAATAGATACAAGGATCTAACATGTACTCCTCAGAGTTGAATTTTGTTGCCTCAGAGTTGAATTTTGTTGGCCTGAGTTTGAAATCTAGGAAATAAGAGTGAAGAGGCTTCCGAATCGACCTAGGAAATGAAATCAACCTTTGATTAGGAGAAAAACTACTCAGGAGTTTGAGAGACAGAGAGAACCACGTGGAAGGTACATGACAGGAGGCAAAACAGGGAGACTGAAATCCACAGATGCTGTAAGTAAAGTATTTGGGGGACTTCCCCGGTGGTCCAGTGGGTAAGACTCCGCTCTCCCAAAGCAGGGGGCTCAGGTTCGATCCCTAGTCAGGGAGCTAGATCCCGCAAGCTTGCCACAACTAAGAGTCCACATGTTGCCACGAAGAAGTCTGCATGCCACAACTAAAGATCCTGTGTGCCACAACTAAGACCCAGCTTAGCCAAAATTAATTAATTAATTTTGAAAAGAAAGGTATTTGGGATGTAAGTATGGAAGAAGTAGACTGGTTCAGAAGCTGAGAAAGCAAGCTTCAGGACTCAGAGAAGAAGAGTAGAATGGGCTAAGCCTTCACTGAGGACTTATTAGAGTGTACATATAACAATAGTAATAAAAATAACTTAAATTTTTTTAATATTAATAGCTAGCATTTAGTGAATTCTGCTTACATACCAGCCACTGCACTAAGTCCTGTTCATAAATTTATTTTATTTTATCTTCATCCCAAACCTCGGAGATGGATGCTACACTTATTTCCATTTTATAAATAAAGAGGCTAAGGGAAGTTAAACAACTTCTCACACAGTCACATATCTGTTGAACCAGGATTCAGCTTAGGACCCTCAATCACCAAGCTCTTTTCCTTTTTCCTTATGGTATATATGCAGTTTTTGGCCCGAGAGAGAAAAGTAGAGGACATCTAGAAGTCATGAAACTTTCTTGCTGTGTGTAAGAATTTGAGGAGCTGGAGAAGTTTAAAACATTTGCAATAACTCATTTCAAGCTTTCCTAAGAGAATCAGTGTAACATACACCCAAATTCAACTGATTTTTCTACCTCCATTATTTCCACCAGATGTAAGCTATGATCATCTCTCTCCTAGATTACTGCAGTAGTCTCCCAGCTTCCTGCTTTACCCTTATATCGCCTATTCTTATCTCAGCAGCTACAGTGATTCTTTTAAAATGAAAGTCAGATTATGTCACCCTTTGTCTTAAAACCCGTCCAGAGACTTCATATATCACTTGCATAAGAGCCCAAGCCCTTATAATGGTCTTCAAAACCCAACATGATCTAGCTTTCTACCTGGCCTCACGTCCAACCTTGCTCCCCCTTGATCATCCCCCTGCAGCCACACCAACCTCCTTCCTGTTCCCAGGGCCTTTGTACTTGCTGGTCTTTCTGCCAGGGACACTCTTCCCCCAGATGCCCCTCACTTCCTTCAAGTTCCTGCTCAAGTGTCATCTTATAAGTGAGCTCTTCCTTGATCATTCAAAATAAAATGGCACCTCCTCCCAGAACCTCCATCCCTCTGTCCCTATTTTATTTTTTCCTAGAGCACTTATCACAGTCTGACCTTCTAATTATTTATGTTTGTTATCTGAACCCAGCCCAGAAACATGAGCTTCACAAAAGCCTTTTCCTTCACTGATTTATTTCCAATGCCTGTAACAGTGCCTAGTGTGGGTTCAATAAATATTTGTTTAACAAATCAATGCAAAACGGGTTCCGCTTTAGTGTTGGCATATCCTTGATAGTTTATTATAAATAATGAAAAGCCTAACTAATTATTGTGAGAGAAAGAAGCAGGACCTCTGGTGGGAAAAGCAGAGAAGAGGCTTCTAAGTTAGGAAACTGAAGGACAGCAACAGACGGAGCGGATTGATAAGCAACAAAGGAGATGCTAAAATCATTCTGTTCCATGATGAGAAGCTGAGAACTCTCAGGAAAAAGAGAGAAGCTGGGAGTATATCCCTTAGGCCTCTTTGAGGTCTATTCCTTTGGTCATTGATGTATGGAAGCCTAGTAACACAGTTTCCGAGAAAAATCTTATAACCCATCACTGTCCAACCAATTGGAGCTTTGAGTAGAGGAAGGTGATGAGGAATCTGAACAGTCTTGGGTTAGAAGTTATCCACTTAGATTGCCAGGCACTCGGAAAAGGCATGATGGCCAGGGCACAGGCACTTATGTTAATGAATCTCATCATTTCTAGATGTGTGTGTGTGGGGGGGATACACACTGTGAAAACTGCTGCAGTACTTCTGAGAATTTAGCCATTCATGTCAAATCTCCTTTAGTGAATCACATCAGCACACACTACCTGATGTGTTTCACAAAGGTACCTTTGACAACTTTGAGGTGATTTTTAGGTCAAATATAACATGGTTAAATATGTCTATTATTGAAGTCCCGTTTAAATCCATCAGAAAAAGCATCTTTTTTTTTTTTTTTCAAGAATACTGGGTGTGCTTTTTATGGGATTCATTGTACTAGAAGGCCCTGATACTTTAAGTGAATTTCATTTTAGAGGTGTTGATTGTTTGCAGATGCTCAGGATGGGACAACAGAAAAAAGTTTTTAGAAGTACTTTTAAAAAGTTTTTAAAAGTATGAATAAAGAACTCGAAGTCACATAAGGACAAAGTCTAACCAAGTCTGGATAGTTTAGTGTTTAAGAAAATGGGATTCTGGACTCAAAGTTTGAAAGCCTGTTGTACAACATTATCTGGGGCAAATGATCAATCTCTCCAAGCTTCCATTTCTTCATCTGTGAAGATGAAAAGTGACCCCCCCACTTAGAGACCATTTGTGAGCAGTAAATAAGATGGTTCATGAAATGCAAAGCCATACATTGGCAAGCAGTCCATAGACGATGATGTTCATCACCTGTTCCTTCTGCTACTGCCCATTTTCCCCAGTCCTCTCTTTGGCTCCTTCAGCTTTGTCAAAACTACAGTAATGAGACCCATACATAAAACATTTGATATCAACCACCCAGTAAAATAAATCTTCTGGTCTTTGCTATCCAGTTTGGTTCTTTACTTATTAAAGACATCAGCTGCTTTAAAAATTGAGTGAACTCTTTTGATGCTTTAAAGATCTTGCTTCACAGTCTTGTTTTACCAAGTATGTCTTCGTGATCCCAAGGACCTGGCATCTCTATGCAAAGTTCCCCCTATGTTTACTGTCTACAATAGCAAGAAACCACAGACCCCCTCCAAAACTATTCCATTTTTTGTTTTTCATTTGCTTCTGGTGTCTATTACAGCCTCTGAAAATACATTATCTTCTTCAGTTTAAATAAAACAAGTGGTGAAACCATGTAGCCTGGAAGGAAATAAAGATTCTGGAATGATTTAATAGCATTTTTAATTTTATAAAACTTAACATATTAATGATATGTAATTTAACTTATGCAAACTGGGCCACTGGATAATCATATCTTGAATAATCCTTCTCCTTTATTAAAAAAATTAATAAAGTGAGAGTATTATGAAGCCTAGAGCCTTTTTTTCCCCTCCCAAATTATGATTGTGCTGCAACTGAAACATGTTTGGAAATAAAATCAATCCACCTCAGCTTTATCAAGGACAAACTGTACCTCTCAGAGGACCAATGTCTGCGCACAGGCAAAGGGTGGACAGCCCAAGCCTGACCCACAGAAAGTGTGTCTTTAGAAATCATGACTGCAGAGGTCAGAGGCTCAGAGAAACAGAACAGTTGGCTTCTCATTGGTCTCCCCAGTGTCTTCTCATCTTAGCTTATTTCATTTTCTTGGCAAATGCTGGTAACATATCACTAAGTCTTTTTAACACTTCTTCATTCCTTATTATTTCAGTTTCAAGATCATTAATAAAACAGCAGCGTGAGAAGGCAGCACCCCAGGCAATCCACAGTGATAGCAGGTAGGGTGGCTGCCTGACTTTCACAGCCATTAGCATAGATGAACTTGAATTTCATAAATAGGGTATAAACTTCATGGAAGGATAATTAAGGATAAACACTATTCTTTGCCTCTATTGAATGTCAAAGCAAAAATAAATTTATAAAGATTCCAGTTTCTTCTATTTTCATTAAAGTTTACTTTCCTGTTATAAAGCAATCATACTCATGTTAGAAAAATTGAGAAAATATGGAAATTGTAGAGAAGACATTAGAACTTTACCTAGTTCCCAGAGTTCCTTTTCTTCCAGATTTTTTATATACGGACTTTTTTTAACTTTTTTTTTTTTTTTGCTTAAAGTCTTGTATATAATTTTGCAGCCTGTTTTTCTCACTTAATGCTTCCGTATTTCCCCTTCTGATTTTGGCCCAAACTGACTATCTGGTTAGTAATATTTTTTGACCCTGAATAGGTCCTCCAATAGTCAAAATAATTCTTTTTGTCACACTCTGGATCATTCTTCATGAAACTGATTACGGAAAAGCAAAGATGGACCAGCTAAGGCTTGAACCCCAATCACCTGCACTCTAGTCCACTAACATTGTGGTTTTATACTCTAAGCAGAAAGCATCATGGGAAACGTATCCAGGCATCTATGTGGTGGTGTGGGTTTTACTTCTTACTTCAAACGGGAAACTTTAAAAAAAATCTAAGAAAAGTTCTAAAAGTCTTAATGTATTTCTTGTATTCACTCATTCTTTCACAAGAATGTCATAAGTAACTTCTATGTACAAATCTCCATAGCTGTGACCTTACTTATAGAAGCAGCTTAAACATTAAACACACTTGTCCAAGCACAAAAATGTTGATGTAAGGACAAGAACCCAGATCGCCTATCTCCTACGTCCTTTATCTCTGGTTTCTTTCCAACAATACTGATATGGTCTTCATAGCTTCAACCTTGGCAGTTGCTCACCTATGCCTGGCACTGTGCTCAGCCCTGGGTAATGCATGAACCTAAGACACAGTGCCTGTTCTCACAGGATCACAGTTTCACTAGAGAAATAAAACTAAAAGGCCTGAAAGAATTTGAGTTTTCCACCTTTTAAGGTAGGAGTTTTCAGAAATAGGAGGGCTGGGACTGAGAGAGGATTCCTGGACCAAGTGGGATGCTTCTTATCTGCAATCGTCCCACAGTCCCTTCCTGCATTTTCAGTATTTGATTTCCTTGCAGGAAATCACTCCATGTGTATCTACTGTTCTTTTGCCGTCACCAGCTACAAGACAGTGAAGTCACTAGAAGAGGTTAAACCAGCTGGAGGAAGATTTGCCCACAGGTCAAGTCTTGGACACTTCTGACTAGAGCATGAACTATTTTGCAAGCTTGGACCCGTGTTTCCTAAATAGGGTTCCCTCCCTCAGGGTTCTTTTCAAGCCTAGAGTTATGTTCATCCTCTAGTATGTATGAATGAAAGGCTTAAGAGACACCTTTCAGAAATTTGTAAGGTCATTTGTTTCTTTAAGGTACGTGCAAATATAAAAGCAATCCTTTCCCATAGCCCTATAACCACCCAGTTCATGAAATTACAATTTCCAGTATTATCAGTTTCTGAATACCCTAAACCAAGATGAGTCACTGAACTAAGAGAAGGAGTAATAATAATAGACAATTTTATTAAGCACTTACTATGTTTGAGGTACATTTGCAGATACTTCATATGCTTTAAGTCATCTAATCTTCACAATATATTAGAGCAGACTTGTCCTGAGCCCAGAAGTTTGGGTCTGTATGAAAAACTCTGTGTTATTCCTCCCTGAAATCTCATTCATTATAGGCTGTCTTCCAAAGGCACTGACATCTAAGAATTTTAGGGAAAATTTCTAACATTCTATTTGTCAAGAACATTTTGGACCATACTTAACAGAAGAATGCCTCCAGTCAGCCATTAATTATTTCAAATGCACTAATTTTTAAAGCAGCTGTGTGATCCCAAAGTGCAACATGTAAACTCTGAAATTTCCATATCTCTTTTCAACAAATAGTGTGTGCTCCTGGGAGAAGACATTTGCTATTGAGTGCATTTAGATGAAAACTGACATTTCTTATGGGAGTGCATTAGCCTGGGCTAGTATGGTGTGAAACAAGACCACAAATTCATAATTTAACAGTTCAGTTTTAGCAGAAGTGGTGACATGAACACTGAATGTTCATACTCAAAATCACTTCCAGCTCCCTAAAGAGATGCCTTAGATGGAGAATAGAGTAGTTCAGAAGGAATAATGACAATGGAATATAGCTTTGAAGAGGAGAAAAGAAAAATTAGAATTGAATAAAAAAAAAAGAGTAGCAACTTCAGCCATGTCTGTTCTTTAGAATAAGCATCTCTTGAACAGACAATGTTTCAAGCACATAACAGCTTTAATTTTATGCAGATTATATATTTACATGCTAATAAAATGGGAACTGGCTTGGTGGGGACACTTAGTGCCTAGGACAGAATTATTAATCAATATGTCTGTCTAAAGCTGTCACATCAATTACTTAAAGCCATGCAGAAAGTCAGATTTGGCCATTGTCATCTAAATTCTCTTCAGGACTATATTTTACAATCAAAAAATGAATGAGGTATATAGCCAAATCCCAGTAGTCAGGAAGGGAGTGAGGGAGGGAAGGAGGAAAGAAGGAAGGAGGGAAGGAAAGAAGGAAGGGGAAGAAAGAACTCTCTAAATTTCTTCACAGAGAAGATACACAAACAATGTCCCTTGAATTATATCTGTCCACACTGTTTGGTGGGCAGCCTGCCTCACAGCTGAACCATTCTGGAGGGCTGGCTTGACTTGCCATCTAAGACAATGCCCCCAGCAGGCAAATCTGGAGTAGCATTTTCTTACACCCTGATTGATTTTGATCAGCCCAGTTCTGATTTTTTCTTTTTTTTTCTGTTAGTGTAAGACAGATCACCAGAAACAAAGGATTTCTATTACAACTTAACAAATTTTAAAACAAATTTGGCTTTGCAGATTTATCTATGACACAACTGTCAGGACCTTTAAGTTGCTACCAGCCCCCTCCACCAGCTTCACATCTTTCTTAGGCTTTTTTTTTTTAAGACTTTATCTACACGTTTAGGTAGAAGTGGGGAAAAGCTGACCTATAAATATCCTTGAAACTCTCAGACTTGGAATCAAGTTCTCTTTAGTACATCTTTAGAGAAACTAGAATTTTCCTGTCTTGTGCAGGAACTTGACCCTTTTTACGCATGAGATTTGGCACCTTCATTACCAATTTCTTGCAGATATACCTTTTCTCCATGCCCCAGCCCTAATAAGAAAAGACAAATCTCAAAGGAAGCTTAAAATATTTAATGACTTTGACTTTTAAACATAACCCAGATTAGATAGTAATGTCAAGTGATAATTTAATACACCAAAATATAGAACGGAACAAAACTTACTCTTTTATAAAGTTTAAACTCTAGTAAACTCTCACAGATTTAGAGTATTAGATATGAGAAGGGAAAGGAGACTATAAAATTTGAGATCATGTTCAAGTAAAGACAATGCATAAATACAATTCCACCAAGTGAAATTTAATAAAAACACATTTATTTTAAGAATGCATATCATGTAAAAGGATAAAAAGTACACGTGTGGAAGAATTGACCTAAATTATATAAATTGACTAAAACGGTAAGGAGATCATTTTTTAAACTATCTTTTAAAAAGTTTTCTTAGCTAAACTAAGAGAGTAGATAGAGTAGAAATCAGGGCCAAAATCAAGCCATAGGAAAAGTATGGTTAGTGTCTGACTGACACTTCTCTTGCTGACACTGGATGTCACCACCACGAAAATGAATTCTAAATAGTCTTAGCATCTCTGTGTCTTTGGGGCAGGAGAAGCCAACTGGCAAAGCCTAGGACTTAAGATTGCACCTTTTCAACAGAGGGAAGGAGAAATGGAGCCTCTGGCTTTCTGTAAATTCCACCGTTCCGTCAAGATTCACAAAAGTGAAATAACCCCCAAGCAGGAAGGGTTTGAGATATTTAGGCAGACTAAATCTAACAAATGTCCCCTATTTGAAACCAGCTTAAGTGCTCAGTGTGAAATTTTAGACTATTTAAAAGAGATTTCAGTATATTCAAATAGAGAAAACTCATGAGAAGTGTCCCCCAGCAGAAATTTACTTGAACTTGCTTTAATGAGTATGAAAGATTCACCTCCTTGGCATACACAGATAATTCAGTTTAAGTCCTTAAAATTATCTTGTTTTCCTTGAAACAGGCCTCCTTTCACTCTCAATTGTGATATCAGATTTGTAAGACTAATTCTTCAAGACTTGTACAAAGGAAAATGCAAACGAGTTAAGATGAAATTATTTACTGTAGATTTTAGGGATCTACACTCTGTGTGTGCATATGTATATGAGAGAGAGAGAGCGAGGTGCGGGGCAGATTGGTTTTTGTTTGAGAATGAATGGATGTGGTTAATAGTTTCCTTATGATTAACACTAACTAGTCATGCCTATATCAATGAGTACAACTGTAAGGCAACTAACTTTAAATGTTTTCATTAGAATGTTTTAAGAATTATCATTACCAGAGACTTTATTCTCTGATTCCTTTTTGATGGATATAACTTTTGAAGCCTGATTCAACCCAATGCCTTACTTGATTTGATCCAAATGTTAATGACAATACTTAAATCAATGCTCTATGTGCCACTGAAACTCTATGGATGTGTGGAGTTTATAATAGTGCGTAGTTAAGATTGGTAGGTATTTAAACGTTGAGAAGCAGCATGTTAACTCTTTAGAGATGACACTTTCAGATCTGCCAAGGGAATCCAGGACTTCTATCTCCTAAAGTATCTACCTCTAAAGCACCCTCACCCTTACCTTAATCTGAGCCTTGCTTAAATGCTTCCTTATCACTTGAATCTGCTTTCACTAATTATCAGTCACAAGAAACAATCTCATAGTAAGTATTTTCTCAAAATCATATTAAGAGCAACATGCTTGTAGTCAAATTTTGGCTCAAAAATCTCTCTTCTTCACCTTCACCCTTCTCTTTCCTTCCCTGGACCTTAACATCAGTTAATGGTATTGTCCCCCTTAAGGTTTAGGGTCTAGTTCTCCAAACCCTCTTCTCTCAGGGCTCTAATCTAAAACAGTATCAGGTGAACTTCTCATCAGCAAACAATACATTCCTTATGGGATTGTGTTATATTACAGATGTATCACCCTAAAGAAAGTAATTTGAGACTTTTAACTCTGATAGGATTTGGCTAGTTGAAAAAGTATATTAGATATATATTAAATAACCTGAGTAACATTTTATATTCAATTCATTAAAGTGTGTCACTTTTTATGCATTTCAAAGTGTATCCTCAGTCTTTGGAAACAGAGAGACATATATCTATGTACATACATGCAGATATATGTGGAAATACATTTTTTTCTGTCATAGTTAGATACTCTACACAGAGGAGCTATGAAGGTCTGAGCCACAAAAATCATACAAATCTTAGGTATCAGTAGTCTGGTTTCTATAGCACAAATACTGTTGCATGCAGCACTCAAATATTCAGCATAATACCTTATAATCTGGCATGCCTTTGACCCCTCTAAATTTAACACCATGTGGTTCTTATTCTGCTTAAGTTTCTTTTCTTACCAAAAATTAAATCTACTGTTTACCTTCTTGTTATATTCAACTACATTCGGTAGCCATTTATGGAGCACTTATTACATACCCATCTTTCAGCAAATGACTTAGAAAAATTTTAAAGAAAAATAAAACAGAGCCTCACCCTCAAAGGTCAACTGTTAGAGAGATGGAGAAATAAACAGGTAATTACAGGCTGTGTATCATATGACAACAGAGAAACTCAAAAGGCTCGAAGGAGGCATAGAGGAGAGAACAATCTTACCTGGAGTAGGGATCAGAATTCTATTCCTGGGAAAGATCTGGGCAGCTGTGAAGGAAGAACACATTTGTAAAGTTTTTTTTTTTTTGCGGTACACGTGCCTCTCACAGCCACGCACCCCCCTCCCTCCGCGAAGCACAGGCTCCGGACGCACAGGCCCAGTGGCCACGGCTCACGGGCCCAGCCGCTCCGCGGCACGTGGCATCCTCCCGGACCCGGGCACGAACCCGCGTCCCCCACATCGGCAGGCGGACTCTCAACCACTGCGCCACCAGGGAAGCCCTTGTAAAGCTTTTGAACCTTACTTAACCTGCAGATTTTAAGCAGGAGAGTGATGTGGTCAGACTTAAAGTTTAGAAATTTCACATGGGAAACTGTGAAGGATGGATTAAAGAGGATGAGATAGAAGATAGGAAAGTCAATTAGAAGCTGCGGAGACAGGACGGGCAAAAATTAGTGGCCAATGAGATAAAGGTATGATGAGAGAGGCGAGGAGTTGACAGTGAGTTGGAGTTTTCTGAATTCATTGAGGGGGGAGTGAAAAAAGGGAGGGAGATTGTTCATTTGAAGACATGCCTTGTTTCCGAGCTTGGCATGAGGTCTGTAGGTATGCAGTGAAATACAGTGTGAAGGGCCATATCTAAATTTCAAAAAATAGAGGTGAAGTGAAGATGTTCAGACATTAAAAAATGTATGTTTGCTTTAGTGGACCATTAGGCTTTAGTGGTCCTTCTGGCCCTAAGAATAATTATATGACAAGTAATTATATTTTGTGGGGCTAAATCATCTCTCTTCAAGTTTGGTCCTTTGCAGGATGTCAAACCACCAGTTCCACATGCTCAGCAACTAGATCAAATACAGGGACACCTTGACTTTGTACACCTCCTGCCTTAGCTGAAGTATAACTGATTTTCTTTCAATTCATTCTAAAGAATATTTATCTCCATTTCAATTCAACCAAAATTTACTGAGTGTCTACTTGTGATCACTCCTTGGGATAAAAGCAAGAGAAAGAAAGAGAAGAAAACAGAAGACGTGATAAGGAGAGGATAAAATAAATTGTCAATATTTTGTAATAATTATTTTGTGACAGGTTCTATATACAATATCTGATTAAAGTCAGAATCTCTGTCTTCAAGGGTATTAGGGTTGAGGGGGTGAAGAAATAAGGGAGAATTAAGATCATTTTATTTTTTATATTTAAAATATTTTAAATAAAATTTTTAATTTTTCTCTAAACTGAAAAAGTAATTTTAAAATTATAACTGACATCAAAGGCAGTGTGTGTTGCGGGAATCATGTACATTTAAGGCATAGATATTATCAGAAGCCAGCTGGTCTTTACCACAGGTAGGACTCAAAGTAGAAATATGAGCAAACATTCAATCAACAGGACAGTAATAATTTGAAAGCAACAAGTTGTTTCTCATTTTCTTGAGGGAAACTTTTCTCCCTAAAAATTCGAGTAGCTCATAACACAAAACAGCTTCTCTTCCTTATCACAAAGGCTCCAGGAGGCCCTTCTCCCTCATATTTAATGCCACGTGCCTGCTTGAAAAGGAGCAGGTTCACTCCTAACTCCCCGGCCCATCAGATAGCAAAGCCGTGCCTTGCATTTGTACTTGGGTCTCACTAGTCTTTCCTCTAAGCAGACTTCAACTATTCTCAGAACAATCCTGGCCGCCAAACTGAGCTCAGCTCTTAGAAGTTAATTCAATGACAATTTGTGTAAAGCATCTTGCTCCGCATAAAGAAAGGAAACTATCAAAGGTCCCACTCACTGGTGGAAGATTTGGAATTTCTCATCACTGTTATCTAATAACAATTTACTTATCCATAGCTTCATCAGCCAAAAAGCAACCCATCCAACACTCACGTTCGTTAATTGGAGAAAGTTAACTCCACCAAAAGAAACTGAGAATTACTAAAATCTAGGTCCTGATCAATCTGTGTTTTTTTTTTTTTTTTCACATGGAAGCAAACTCCTTATGTATTCTTAGCCTAACTGCTCAGAGTTTTGGTTGGTAAATACTGGCGAAGCGTGTGTAGAATCAATATGCCTATAAAGGCATGAAATACAATTTAAGGAAGGTCAGTAGGCAGAATGATTCTAAGGGGAAAATCCTTCCTTCCAAGGTGTTACAACATTGAAATAACAGATTCCATAGCTATCCCTCTAGGAAATGAGTTTATGTAAACGAGACCATTCTGCTTTGTGCTACTGAAGTCACAGAGTGTACCAGCTGTTCATGATCCCAAGGCTCAGGTGCATGATGTCGGTGAGTGTTTCATAAACCCCAATATTGGAAGGATTCAGCACCTACTGTTTTCTTTTCCCCCCTCTGAAAAATATTTCATACACTATATTTCATTGTACCAATTTTATTTTTAAAATGTAGCTGTCTTTATTTAAATGCCACGATTCATCTTATAATGGTATTTAAGGGGCTTTTGTGGCACTGTGCCAGATTTATATTATTAGAACCTAGGCATTTGCAAATGAACCTCTTTCAATTAGTGTTTCAGGAAGCAATTAAACTGTCTAAAGTATATTAATGAATACACTGGAATTGGGAAGCCGATCCTCCTAATACCCCCATTATTAATGCACCATCTGCTTTGCTGCCTTAGGAGCATTCAGGATCTCTAACTTCAGGTCCACAAAACCCAATCATATATTCAGAAAGGTCACAGAAGCATAAGTTTGTAATCAGGCTCAATATCCTACATATAATATTACAGATTAAGTACATATATTTTTATTGGATTTTTTAAAGATGCAAATGAAGATGCATATGGGTTCTTTTTATTTTTACATTCTGTGTTATGTGTCAAACACTAACAGCTCTGTGAATAAAATCCTGGATCTGATATTCCTGCTAAAATCATGATTCTGTATGTACCCTCTGTGATTTTTAAGGATATCATTAGGATCCCTGATGAGGTTGTCTTTTTTCATTAATGAAAGATGTTGCTACTTGCTACTTGCTACTGAGTTGCAGCCTTTTTCACACGGAGTGGTCCAGGTGCTGAGACATTTGCTGGTGCCTCTTTCCAATGCTCTCCTCAGAGTCCCTGCTGCAGGACAAGGTTCTGGAGGAGCTATGCTTCCTGAGATATTTCCTGTTGGCTTTACTACCAAGAGAAACACAGGGCTGCAGGATACAGACTAGAGAGAGGACAGAAGTATGGGCAGGGAAGGCTGGTGTTTAGCACCACTCTGCTCCACGCTGGAAAGTCACCAAGTCACCAATTCCAAAAACATGCTGGCTTTAGTGATTAATTGCTGCTGAGGCAGTCAAAAGGGAAGAAGAAGACATTCTCTGCTTTTACAGAATTTAGAATCTAGTAGAGGAAAGAGGACACAGGCCCAAGGAAGGCTCGTGAGCTGAAACAGGAAGGTTGGTGTGGAGTGGATGAGCCTAGGAGGAGTCTGGGGAGGAGGAGGACTCTATGGGATATGTAGGATTTAGGAAAGTAGAGAGAAAAGAGAACTTTCCCACAGAACCTTGGACTTCTCCTACCTTGTTTTCATTAACCACTGTTATGGGTTAAATTGTGTCTCCCCAAATTTATATGTTGCAGTCCTCACCCCCAGTACCTCAGAATGTGCCCTTATATGGGAAAAGGGTTGTGCATATATATTTAAATTAAAATGAAGTCATACTGAAGTAAGGTAGACCCCTGATCTAATATGATTGAATGTCCTTAGAAAAAGGGGAAATTCAGACCCAGAGGCACACACACAGGGAGAATTCCATGTGAAGATGAAGGCAGAGATAGGGGTGATGCAGCAGAAGTCAAGGAACAGTAAAGATTGCCAGCTGCCACCAGAAGCTAGGAGAGAGGCATGGAACAGACCCTTCCCTAACACCATCAGAGGGAGCACGGCCCTGCCAACACCTTGACCTGAGACTTGTAGCTTCCAGAACTATTAGACAAATACATTTCTGTTGCTTACACCATTCAGTTTGTGGTATTTTGTCCCAGCAGCCCTAGAAATTAATGTAAGTGCTATCATAGTAAATTATAAAATGCCTGACTTTCCTCTTGGATGATAAGCTCTTTGAAAACAAGAACAATGTTGATTTTATCTTTTTTGATTGCAAGCCCCTTATATAATACATCACTGGGTTTATAATGGGTGCTCAATAATTCTGGTTCAATGACTGAATTAGGATGAGCAGTTCACGGAGAAATTTGGAAAGTTCAGGTGACAGAGAGAAACAGCCTGAGACAGAAGGACAATTCTGGCAACTCCCTGGATGGGAGTGAAGGGGCTTTAGAAGAATCTGTGAAATTTTGGAACTCTGTATTGGCTTCTTCAGCAGGGAAGAGGGAGGGTATAGGAAGGCTAATCGGGTCACAGATCCCCCATGTCCTCTGCTGAGTCTTTGGTCATGCTATTTCTCCCCCAGGGCAGGCTCGTCAACACCTAATTCATAGGATATAGCAAACACACACACACACACACACACACTCACTCATGCACACACACTCAGGTCCAGCTCTGCTAACACGTGAGTACAATCATGTGCCTTTGCCATTGCTTCACCCACTGATGGCTCATTCACTCAAAGTCACAGGGAGTTCCCTTAATATAGGAGATCTGCTTCCTTATTCACCTGTCCTTTCAGAACTGTGCATTTCAGAGATAGAAGGTATGTTCAAGAGTGGGCAAGAATGATGAGGTGAGAAAGCAAGAGGAGAGATGTAGGAAGAAAAACTCATTTGCTAAGCTGAAATCCTGTTATGTGTTGGGCTCTGTGCTGGGAACTTCAACCACATCAACTCACCCAGGTGGATATGATAAACCCCAGTTTACAAAGGAGAAAGGGAGGCTCAGAGAGGTACAATTATCTGCTCCAAGCCATGCATCTAATAAGTAAGATGGCAGAGGTGTCACTCAGGTCTATTTGATTCCAAAGCCCCTGTTCCCTTTCTACTTCATTAAATTGCCTCTTTTTCTGGAGGCAGTATAAAATCAACACTCCCTTCTGTGCCCATGCGCCCATGCATCCTCTCCTTTTATTCTTGTCTGTGCCAGACTGGCCCTTTAAATGAGCTGGCCCACTCGTCTTCTGCCTAGCAGCCAGTGCAAAAAAAAGCTGGCTTCAGACAATAGTGGTTTACCAAGCAATTTCCCAGGTTATTTCTGTCTCGTATGTTATCTATTCATCTGATTACTGTTCCCTGGTCCCTCAGATTTTTGCCTCTGGTCCCTCGGCTCCACCCTGTTAAAACTGGTTTACTGACCATGGGCTCCCCACTCCCCGCTTACCTCCACTTGCTCCTCTAGATTTTGTGTCCCCTGCAGCCATAGGATAGAGGTTCCCTCCCTTAACTGTACTCCTACTTTTTTTTTTTTTTTTTTTTTGCGGTACTCGGGCCTCTCACCGTGTGGCCTCTCCCCTTGCGGAGCACAGGCTCCGGACGCGCAGGCTCAGCGGCCATGGCTCACGGGCCTAGCCGCTCCGCGGCATGTGGGATCTTCCCGGACCGGGGCACGAACCCGTGTCCCCTGCATCGGCAGGCAGACTGTCAACCACTGCGCCACCAGGGAAGCCCCTGTACTCCTACTTTTAGTGGATACGCCTCCTCCATCCTCACCAACTAAGCCAATCTTCTTCCCTGGAACAGATAAAGAGCATTTGAAGGTTGCCCATCAACATGATGATGGGCATGTGAGAGGAGAAGGGTCCTAGAACAGGATCCAGGTGAACTCACACAATCCTGGCCTTATCACCAACCAGATATGTAGTGTAGAGGAAGGCACCAGTTTCCTATTATAAAAAATAGGGTGTTACACAAAGGACTTGTGAGGTTCCTTCTGCAGTTAACAATCTATTAGTCTCTGTTAAAACAAACGTACAAAACAAGGACCTTTATAGCACCATAACAGCTGTGTTTGCACTTGGCCATCATTTTTAAAAAAAGACATTGGGGGACTTCCCTGGTGGTGCAGTGGTTAAGAATCTGCCTGCCAGTGCAGGGGACACAGGTTCGAGCCCTGGTCCAGGAAGATCCCATATGCCACGGAGCAACTAAGCCCGTGCACCACAACTACTGAGCCTGTGCTCTAGAGCCCACGAGCCACAACTACTGAGCCTGAGTGCCACAACTACTGAAGCCCATGTGCCTAGAGCCCATGCTCCACAACAAGAGAAGCCACCGCAATGAGAAGCCCACGCACCGCAATGAAGAGTAGCCCCCGCTCGCCACAACTAGAGAAGCCCGCACGCAGCCAAAAATAAATAAATAAAATAAATAAATTTAAATAAATAAGTAAAAATTAAAAAGACACTGGTGACTTACAAAAGAAAAGCATCTCTTTTACATACTTGTTTGAACTTTTGAAAATCAACTTTGGGGAAATAAATCACACTGCTCTGGTCATTACAAGATTGTACATTAGGAAATATAGTCTGTCCTGGAAGCATTAAGGAGAAAAACATGTAATGTAGGACTGAGGCATCTGCCAAAACAGTGACTTACTGAATGCGCCCTATGTGGACACATTTCCTAGTTTCACTTTTGCATATGGTGCCTGTCAGGATGCTTTTGCATGGAATATGCAGCATTTCCATGTCTTTTTGGCAAATGTTTATTTTCAGTACCTACTCAAAACTAGTGATGAATAAGAACTCAAGGTCCTTAAATCTAGAGACTGCAGGGGTTCTGCTCGTGGAAGCTTTAGAGTTGATTGGATGGAGACTATACATACTCATGTGCAAATATCTCATTTCTTAGAAAGTCAGATAACTAATTCATTATATAATATTTTGTCTTGTCAGTAGTAGGTTTACAGCATTCTTTACAGAAAACACTTTATTCTTTTTAAATAGGACTCATTTGGAGGAAAGGCAGAGAAAGAATAAGCAAAATATATATTCACTTCTTCAACTTCAGTAAAACCAGTTCTCCAGTCACCATGTTAGAAATTCTCCCCTGGAATATCTGAAGAGCACAGTATATAACAGTTCAGTCATTGTCTCTGAAGGTCTTGGGAAAAGTACACATAACTGCTCCGGGGTTATATCCTAATAGCTTCTCATTAATAGACTTGAAGGGATTAATGTTCCTGGTAATCTCCCTGGCAACTTATATCACTTATCCTTTTCCCAATTCAATGCCATTCTCAATTATTTTTTATCCTTTAAATAATCATTGAAATTCCACTTCTTCCATGAGGCTTTTCCTGAATAATGGGGAAAAAGTGACTTCCCTTCCATGCAAGGTGACCAACCATCCTGCTTTGCCAGGACAGTCCCAATGTAAAAGACCATGTTCTGGGAAACTTTCCAGTCTCAGGGAATGTTCATGACTGATATGGATTGAATTACATCCCCTCAAAATCTTATGTTGAAGCCTAACTCCCAATGGGATGGTATTTGGAGGTAGGGCCTTTGGGAGGTAATTAGGGTTATAGGAGGTCATGACCTGGTCATCCCTCATGATGGGATTAGTGTCTGTATGAGAAGAGACACCAGAGGGCTCTCCGTCTCTCTCTCTCTCTCTCTCTCTCTCTCTCTCTCTCTCTCTCTCTCTCTCTCTCTGTCTGTCAAGTGAGGACACAGCAAGAAGGTGCCTGTCTGCAAGGCAAGGAAAGAGCCTTTATCATAATCTGACCGTGCTGGCACCCTGATCTCAGACTTCCAGCCTTCAGAATTGTAACAAACACATTTCTGTTGATTACGTGGCCCAGTCTGTGGCACTGTGTTATGGCCCCCAAGCTGACTAACGCAGTTAACCTACCTCCGTGTCCTCCCTAGGGACATATGACTTCCAAGGAGTATTCTTTTTATATGAATTTTTATTACCTCCAATACACTTGGCATCACACATTTAGGAGTGTATCCTGAAGGCTGGAGAGGGGATTAGTCATTTGCCTGTTCTTAAATAGTTTTAGATCCCAGGGCTACCTTGTTTTTGGTTATGTTGGCCAGACCACATCTGACACACTCTGTACCATTTCCTAATCCAGAGCCAGGCACTTGTATTGGGTGGACCCAAGAATGAGGCTTATTTCACAGATAGCAATTAGAAAAATGGAAAATCGGTAAAAGTTACTAATTCTCAGACATTTCATTTACCTGACATCAATCAACAAACAAGTATTTACTGAGATCTCCTTTGGTTGGCTTTTATAGGCAGGAGTTCAAGATGGATTTTTTTTAAAAAATGGTTTCTAATCCAGCTTTGGCACTTCCTAGCTGTGTGAGCTGAATATTTGTTTAATCCCTCTGAGTTTTAGTTTCTTTATCTCTAAAATGGATATAATCATATCTTCATTACAGGAAAACTATAAAAATTAAACAAAGACTGGCGAATACTGCATAGTGTCTTGTAAATATTAACTAAAATATGTAAAATAACTAATAAACATTGTAAAAGTAGCTATAGACTAGCACAGTATTTTGAAAATACTAGTTAAACTTAATGAATGAACCCAGGCTTGTGCTCAGTATAATGAAGGGCACAGAAGGAGAACAGAATAGAATTCTTCAAGGTCTACTTAAACCTGCAAGCATTTCACACTGTTTCTTAGGCATCATTACCCACATCCATCTGCACATCGAAGCTTCCCACATAGATAGCTCTAGTCCAGATCTCCCTGCAAAAGTCCTGACCCATACGTTGCGCTCCACTTGTATGACTGAAAAATACATTAGACTCAACAGTATCAAGACATAACGCATTACCCCACCCCCCACCCCCGTCTCCAATATGGTTCTCTTTCAATCTCTTCAGTGAATAACATCTCCTTCCAACTAGTGTGCATGCCAAACACCTTGGAGCCACCCTTGGCAACTTACTCCCCTTACCTCCCACAGTCATGTCATCACAGAGTCCTACTTACCTTAATTCCTACATCATTCCACCCCCTCCATCGCCACTACTATCACCCTGTCTGGAGCTGTCAGCGTTTCTTCCCTGGACTGTTGCAGTAACTTTCTAAATGATCTTCCTAAACTCTTCTCAAAACTCTTGCTCTTATCTGATCTTTTATCAGATAACCTCAGAGTGACATTGTCAAAACAAAACTAAGGCCATGGTCCTGCCACACTACAAAGCCCTCAGTGGTTTCCTATCACTCATAGAACAAAGACCCAAATTCTTCACAAGGTCTACAAGACATGACCTGCCTGAGCCCCGCCACCTCTGCAGCCTTTTCTCATAGCTGCACACGCCCCACTCTCCAACTCACATTGATCTTCAGGTTTCCATCATGGAGCTTTATGTGTCTGCTATTCCCTGTGGTAGGAACATTCTACCTCTCCCCTACCCTTTCCTAAATAATTCCTGATTATCCTATCTATTTCAACTCAAAAATTACTTTGTCAAGAAGCACCCTATGAGTTCTCAAAATACCTGCTATTTATCCCTGGGAAAGCATTTTAAATAGTTTTCAATTTTATACCATTTGCAATTACTTATGTCAGTGTCCTTCACCAGAGCATAAGTTCTATGAGAGTAGGTGAACACCTGTGTTCACCATTGTGCCATGGATCCTATTCCAATCCATGGCATATAGTAGGTGCTCAATAATAATTTGTTGATGAGGGAGTGAACAAATGGGTGAATGAATAAACAGCAAATGTTACAGCCAGATCATCACTAAGTGTCAAAGTACCTGGCAAAAGAGAGTAAGAAGAAGAAAGCTGTGGAGGGTAAGGAAGTACTCCCTGAGAAGGCAATAATCAGAGAAAGGAATGCCGGAGAGGGTGGAACCGGGAATAGAATTTAGATAATTAAACAGGTGTGGATAGGGAGGCTGTTTTCCAGGTATTGACATTAAAGGTCAGAAGTCTTAGAGGCTGGAATAAGCATTTCATATACAGAGAACAGTGAAGAGATTCATAGCCTACCATAGGAGACTGAGTGTGTATAGTTACGTGGCCAGAGAAAAAGCAGGGTACCGATTTCAAAGTCTGAGGGATGCACATTATTTGTCTTTATTTCCAGCTATGATTGGTGTTTCAAAGGGGTGGTTTAAATTAAAGCAAAAACTGAAAGTCTTCTGGATGGACAGGGATGAGCAAAAGTTCTTTTGCAGGGAAGGACTGTCATCTGTTTGTTTGGGCTGATACAGGCTTTTGTCTCACTCTATGGAGACAAATGACTCTATGTCTTTCTGCCAGTTACATTATTAACTGTACTGGCATTTTATTTCTAAGTCAAGGGATAATCTGAGGCCAAACAAAGAGGAAGCACTGAGAAGAGGCCTTGCCATGGCTGCTGACTACCTGATGTCTCAGAATGAAGAATCATTGCCTCAGAAATATTCTGAGCACTTCCTCTACACCCCAATCAGGGAAGTGTTACAGTGAGACTCAAAAGTGAGTTTGTTCAATCACCACAGGTTTAAAGAATCATACCCCAAGCATTTAAAATAATTAAAACCCACTCTTCTCATGATCATTGACAAAGATGCCTCGGTACACCTATGGACATCAAAACAGCCTCTTGTGCTGCTTTCCAAATGAACTGCAGGGAGTGGATTTTATGATATAAAGGGCAGTATGAATTGGGGAGGAGGAAAAGTTATGGTGGAAATAGTCATGGTTAGAAATCATAAGATATCAAAGGCTAGATGCAGAAATTTTAACACAAACATGGTCCACAGCCCAAGTTGCCGATGAAGACAAAGACCCAATTAATTGAGGAGGATGAAAATGAAGGACCATAGGCTACAGTGAGAGCGGTTGGGAGCACATGATATACTGAAAGAGCAGAGACATTAGGGGACCTGTTGACACCAGTTTTAGTGGCACTTGAAGTTCTCTGTGTAAGTAAAACCCCCATGAACTTGATGCCTGATTCTGAGAAGAAAGTATGAGTTCAGTCAGCAGGATTGCTTGGGTCACAAGTGTTACTGTAAACACCTATGCCTTTGTCCCACAGTATGACAGGACTCAATCTTTATTGCCTATTCAGTATCTTTACTGCTGGTTGAGATGAAGGAATCTACAATGTGCTCATCAAATTTGCAAACTATACTAAGTTAGGCAGATCTGCTAATACCTCCACAAGACAGGAATAAAATTCAAAGTGATCTTGGCAAGATGGAGTGACTCTATTGTGGGTCACTTTGGAACAAGGAAAAATAAACAAGGGTTCCAAGACAGCCACAAGCAAAATACAAACATCCTAGGCTCAGAAGTCAAACTCCCCTCACCCTTTCTCTTTCAGAACTTCTTGAAAGTTCTGGATTACACTTTAGACACAAAACTTTAAAAGGAATGTGAGTAAACCAGAAATGTTTTACTGGAAAGGAATCAAAGGAAAATGACAAGTTATGCCCAAGCATATGGAAGGTGCTTAATAATTGTGTGTTCAATAGAGAAGGAAGGAAGAAGGAAGTAAAGGGAGGAAGGGGAAGGAAAGACGGAAGAAAAAGAAATGGTAGCATGGAAGAGAACAAATGAGACTGCTATGGGTAAAAATCTGCATGACCTTGAAGGGAAGAATCATTACTCAGAGCTGGAAAGAGTAGATATTCATCAAATGAAAACAGGAACTGCACCAACTGGTTTCCCTGAGTCCCTCTCAGCTTGGATATGTTACGATGCCTTACTTCAGAGCTGGTAATTCATGCCACTAGGTAAACGAGAATCACACTCAGGATATGCACCCCTGGTTATGGCGAAGCACTGGGGTCAGGCTCCTCCTTCCTGTGCCTCCCCATGTACGCCTCGCTCCTTCACTGCATTTCTCATAGTTTCTTCCCATGGTTTCACAAGATGCCCACATTTTCTCCACATCCTGAATATTACTTCAGAGTTAAGAAAAACTCAAATAAGCAGTCAAAAGTTTCACCTATGATCTGACTCAGAACTGAAGCTAGACTGAAGAAGGGCAGCCAATGCTCCATTGACAGCAGTGGTTTCCAAGCTTGGCTGCATAATATACTCATCTGCAAAGGTTGGAAACTTCTCCAAGACCAGACCACATCTAAGACCAACAAAATCAGATTACCAGGGAGTGGGTCCCAGGCATTAGGCTGCTTTTAAATTTCTCCAGGTGATTCCAATGTGCAGCCAACGTTGAGAATCAATACTTTACAGGGTGGTTGGTTATTTTTCTTCACCTCAGAACTCTGCCAGAATATTCCATCCCAAAAGCAGCCTGTGGGGCAAACCTAATACATGTTCTTCACTTAGCTAAGGAACGGGGTCAGGCACTTCTAGTTGGGTCAAACAACTAGATTTAAACAACTAAATGTGAGTGTCTCTCACATTTTAATGTACATACAAATTGCCTGAGGATCTTGCTAAAATGCAAGTTCTATTATCATAGCACTGAGGTGGGCTTGAGTTTCTGCACATATAACATGCTCCCATGTGATGCTGGTACTACTGGTCTGTGGACCACATGGATAGCTGGAACTATAACTTCAAGCTTACATTAACTAATCACATAGTCTCCAATCAACCACAACAGCCACTTAGCAATGTCCTTGGCTCTAAATAAATGGAGGCTGAGAGTTTACTCTCCGTGTTCTGTAAGAGCAACAGCGTAATTCTCAATCCAAAGCAGGTACAGTTGGGAGCCTTAGTATCTTTTGATGGTTAATTTTATGTGTCAACTTGACTGGATCAAAGAGTGCCCAGATATCTGGCTACACATTATGTCTGGTTGTGTCTCTATACATATATCAGTTCCTATCGGCTCTGTTTCTCTGGAGAACCCTGACTAACCCAGTATCCCCTAAGACTATCTTGAGAAGTGAAGGATTGTGGGACCTAATTACAATGTGTGGATGGTTTTCCCCACAGCACCAACTCTCAGACACCAGCTGGCTCTCCTACAACTCAACTCAATTTCAACACTATCTACCTGCAGATAGCATCACATTTCACAGGCTCAGTCCCACCAGACTGTCCCCCACTTTAGATGCCAATCACAAATCCAGGTTGTCACCTGTGAGTCTGAATGATGGGTTATAAGTCAAAGGTTTCCATGACCCCCTCGTCAGGTTCAATTAATTTGCTTAGAGTGGCTCACAGAACTCAGGAAAACAGTTCACTTATGTTCATAGTTTTCTTATAAAATAATATGATAAAGGATACAGATGAACATCCAGATGGAAGAGGTGGCAGAACTTCCATGCCCTCTCCACATGCATCCTTCTCCCAGCACCTCCAAGTGATCACCAACCCAGAAGCTCTCTGAACCCCTTTTCTTTGGGTTTTTTATGGAGGCTTCACTATGTAGGCATTATTGATGAAATCATTGGCCAGGGTGATTGATTCAACCTCAGCCCCTCTCCCCTCCCCAGAGGTCAGGGATGGGACTAAAGACCCTCTAATCACAGGGTCAGCTCCCCCTACAATCAGCCCCCACCCTTAGGAGCTTTCTAAAGGCCTCCTCATTAATATAACAAAAGACACCTTTATCACTACCACCACAGGAAATTCCTAGGGTTTTAGGAGCTCTGTGCCGGAAACAGGGATGAAGACCAAATACATATTTCTTATCATAAATCACAATATCACAGGAAGTGTTTCTTAGACTGTTATGTGCATGTTAATCACCCAGGGAGCTCTCTGAAATGCAGATTGTGATTCGGTAGTCCTGAGGGGGCATGAGAGTCTACAGTTGTAGCAAATTCCCAGGTGATGTCAATCCTGCTGATCTAAGAACAACACTGAGTGAAAAGGATCTGGGGGAAGTTTTATTGGCTTCAAACGATGCGGCATCCAAACTTTGGAGTCCCCAACCCAAGAACTCTCTCTGTTCAGTTCAGTTTGCTTAAGTCCCAAAAGTCTAACTCTTGATGTCTTTTAGGTAATAACTCCCAGGCACATAATCAACTCTGACCATAATTCTCCTTCATTGCTAACAGTCAACTTTTGAATAGACCTAAAATTACAACCCCAAAGAAGGCAATGAGCCCTTCCTCAATGAGCCCTTCCTCAAGCACAAAAATCCCCAATATTAAAGAGAGTACTACCTGTGTTTGGAAACCAGCCTTATTCAGGATCTTTAGAATAAAATCCTATGGAAAGTATATGGTAACAGGGATCTAAGGTGGACCAAAGATTCCCTGATCCCAGATAACAAGAGGAAATCAAGTATCAGGAGTATTCTGGTGAGACTGCACGGATATACATTAATTGTTCAACTCAGAACTATTTGACATCACCATCATTATTTTCATTGCCACCAGTTCCTCTCTTTAAGGAGAACTCAGCACTTAGAGAAATACTGGCTCTTTCTTCTCAATTCCAGCCATTTAAAAAGACTAATTGGAAGTGTTCAGGAAGAAGTAGGGACAAGCACATCGCACCACAAACTTTAAGACTTGATTTCCAGCCCCAACTTAGCACTGATTAGTGCTAAGAACTTGGGATAGTCTCAAGTCTTCTTGAAACTAGCTTGTCTCCTCTACAGAGTGAGGTTATTTGTCATAGGTGTTTAATGAAGTTCACATAAGATAATGGATATGTAAGTGCTTAGGAAAGCAAAACAAAAGATTTGTTCCAAACTTGGAAACTTCTACTCAATTTAGCCAACTTTCTTTGAGTACCAACTGTGAGCCTGAAAACACGTCAAGGATGACTTCTCTAGCTGTGCCAAGAAACACTGTCATAGCTGCAGAGCTTTGGTCCTTAGGACACACATCAGTTTAACGTCTCATAGAAAAGGCTCCCAGTTTGACAGCATCCCAATCACTGCCTTGGCCATGGTGACCGTAGAGAGTAACCTACTCTATGTAATTTTCATCTGTGTGTATGAGGCTATTGGATAAAGAGGTGAGGAGGAAAGAGGTTTCTCTCTGAGGCCAAGCCAAGTTAGAGCCTGTGCTCTAATTCATGAAATGTTATTATCATGTATGTAGTATGGACCTTGTCATTAGACTAAAATGGGTCCCAATTCCATCTTGGCTTTTGCTTAGTTGCCTTGTTACTGATGTGTCACTTACCCTTTCTAAGCTTCCGTTTCCTTGTCTGTAATACAGGAATATTTCTATTTCCTTTATCTTCTGTCATTAATAAAATGAAGACCGGGACTTCAATAGAGACAATTTCCTAAGGATAGTTTCCTAAGTCAATTTCCAAAGAAGTATACAGAACAGTAGGCTCATTCCTGGCTGCCTGAATCACCATTCTTTAATATCCTTTCTTCAAGAAGGGATGGTTTCTGCTCTAAAGTCCTGGCTCAATGGGGGAGCCAAAATCTTTCCTTTAGTAATCTATTATATAAATTTGAGAACAGTTTACAAAATTAACAATATATTTCTTTGCCAAGAATCTCAAATTATAAGAGAGAGTGAGAGAGAATAAAACAAGCAAAACTTCACAAAGTATGTACCTTGAATAATCCACTTAACGGATACAGTTTGCCTTTGAAGGCACCCAGAACCTGGGTCCTGTCCTACTTATGAGAAGAGACCACAATCAAAGAGCTCTCTTCCATTTTTCAAAGTCTAAATCTGAGAGAGTAAAGTGGCGAGAGGGTCTCCACGTCTTACACTCCAATCTATCTGGGGCCTGCCTTCCAAATTCTGGTTTTCCTGGCTAAAACCAGTCTCTTCCATTGACAATGCCCAACTCGTTCAAAAGATACCAAAACAAGCTTTAGAATGTTGTAATAAAATAACAGAACCGAACTTTCAAGGAGGACACTCTCATACACATTATCAGTGGGTTATTTCATCACAGTCGCACGATTATACTCAATCAATAGTAGTCACTGCAATTTCTTTCTTGTTGTTGTTATTGTTGTGAGTCAGATGTTTTAACTTGCAGGTTAAAATATTTGTGGTGAGGATGTAATGACAGACAAGCCACACAGAGTTACTTATGGTCTTGGCAACCCTCAGCATTCCCCTCGGTCATGAAAAGGCTTTGCGATGACACCCAGCTGAAGCCAATAGGAATGAAGCCTCATAATACTGTCAGCAATGTTTATTTGTCATTCATCACGACATAAGTCATAAGAGATTCAGGATCCAAGAATTGGTCAGAAGGGGCTCACGCAGAAGAAATCACTGTCACAGGCTGCTGATGAGACCAGCTGGCCTCAGCAGCTGTATTTCTCAGGCACCAGAGAGGAATAACACGCTGTTTGTGATTCCTTGATTCAGAAAAGGATTATTAAACACACAGCATAGGGAGCCTCTGCAAAAAGTAATGAGTTTAGTAACTGAGATTTGTGGTGACGACCCTAAACTAAAGCAGAAAATATCAAAGTTGGGTCAATAGTATAGATTTCTCCCTTTTTAACAGTGTCTTAATGATCACAAAGAGGGCTGTTCTGTTTTGATTTTTTTTGTTACATTCCAGTTGGCATTTCATGTTGACCTCAAAACAATTTATTTAGTAGGAACATCCCTAGAAGTATAGCTAATAAGTGCAAGGGATGATGTTCTCACAGCCTGTCAGTTTCCAAAGGAGATGGGTGTGGGTGTGTGTGTGCGTGTGTGTGTGTGTGCGCGTGTGTGTAAAGAAGTGATGGCCTCTCATCTTTTTCAGAAAAACAACCACTTGATTTTGTCCCAAGTCAAATCAACATAATTCTGTCTCAAAATTCTCTTGAGAATGTTTCATAGCCGCTCAGAAAAGAGAACACATAACTTTTGAAGTTATGTGCTTAGGCTCCATTGCACACTGGGGGGTTATGAACATGAGAGGCTTCAGTTGGGTTTTCCATTTAAAGGGTTTGGCCTAAACTGAAGTATGGCAGGTTCCTGGGCAGAAACTTATAGCAGTGTTTGAGGTCGTGTCATACAGAAGTCATCTAGTATCGTTTTGGCTAAATGTACAGGAAGTTGGAAGGAATTTCCAATCTATCTCATCTTTTCCCAAGCCACTGCCCCCACCCCTGATAGCAAAATGCAGTTCTGAGAGGACTGGGAACCCAAGGGCCACTACCTCACTGTTTACCACATGCTTAATTATGAAGCTCTCATTTTGTTCTGCAATCAGGGAAAGCAAAACATCATTTACAAGAGAAACCACCAGAAAAGGTCAGTCCTGAGAAGTGATTGATGCATTCCCACAAGGAAAAGACTCTCATTCGAAGCCTGGTGGTTGATAAACACACTTATCTCACTCCCCATGGTGGAAACGTACAGCTTTCTGGAGTCAGTGAAGTGGCACAAACGAGGAGCGGGCTTCCCCGGGGCTGTGGGCAAGGCCAACGGCGCACTGAGCAGAAGCCCGGCCTCCAGGCATGGCTGCAGCCATCACATCACGGGCCCATTAGGAAACTCATCACTGCTGTCAGAGGGTGCGTTTCCCCAGAGGCGCTGACATACTCAGCCACAGCCCCACACACATACAGTCACAGTTCTGCCAGCGCCAGGGGACCCCAGGCCGGAGATGGCAGAGCAATGGAACCGCAGGGAAACCTCAGGCCACCTTCCAGATTCAAGGTGTTATCTGTGCACTCAAGGTCTGGTTATAGGAAAGACAGGGCTTCTCTGCCCCTGCAGTTCTATTTTCAGAATTTGGAAAGCTCTCATCACTACAAAATTCCTTGGCAAGATCAGGACCCAGCAAAACTATAACAAGGATAATCCACCTAGTGTGGCTCTCCCTCCTCTGTGCCTGGGTCCCTGGTACTTGCAATACCAAATGGCAGGCTGCACAGCCGGAGGACTCAGCAGTCCACTCAGGCCCCTGCTTTGTTTAAACCCTTTAATGACTCCAAATGTCAGGAAAGTTTCTCAGGCTTGAGATTTTTAGCACAACTGAACACAGCAACCCCACAAACATTAAGAAGGCAACAAGCTAACCTACAGGTAGCTGAATATCTACACTGAGATCCTATATTCAGAGGTGAAGAGGAGGTAGAGGGAGAAAGACTATTCCAAAGCTCGGTCCAGCATCTCACATCTAAAATTTAACATGACAGCTTAGTCAATGAAATAATTTGGCTGCCGATTCCCCATTGGCTCCCAGAGACATCAAATCCAGCATGATCTCAATCATTCAATAACCATTTATTAGGCACCTGGTAATCAATCCGAATAAAACAAAGATTCTTCCTCTACGAGTCAGGGTGCTTGGTTAACAATAACAGAAATGATGGCTTATTAGAAGAGTACTAAGTAGTTTGCAATCTCACGGTGTAAATGAAGAGCCAGCCTTAGAAAACAGGCAGGAACCAGAACCAGAGGCAAGGTCATAGTACAGGGATGATCTAGATGGGACACTACTGATATCACCACTGGACATCAAACGCCACTACTGAGGTAGAGCAATGATCTCACCAGACCATGGCTTCTACCATAACCATGGCTGGAATCAATTCTCAGCAGCCCCTAGTGATAAACATTAATGCTCCAAATTAAGGTTCTAAGTAGGATCATGGGATCAGCTAATTTATATCATGTACCTGTGCGCCAATGTTGGGAGCAGGAAAGGACTATTTTCCAGACTTTTCGGCCTCTGTAGTCAGAAGCTGGGCCTCTTGTTGTAACATACATGATGATATATTCTACTAGAGAAAGAGTGTTAAGATTTCCAATGGTCGAGAAAAAAAGAAAAAGCGAAATGTCTGCTAAAAACTTCAGAATGGAGTAGGAGCCGGGAGTGGAGACCTGATTATCTATAAATGTACATAACTATGACACCAGCAAAGTAAGACAGATGCTACAGGTGAGGTGCTAGGGATAGATCTTGGCACCTAAATAAAGAAAATACTACCCTGGCTGGGGGGTAAGGAAAATTTCATATAGAAATAATTTTTAGCTGAACCTTAAATGAAAGATGGGCTTTCAAAACGTTTGTAAAGATACTGCAGGGAAGAAATACCCCCTGTAGTATTAGAAGACCTTCCCAAGTATAAAATGAAACTTTGTTGGGGAGAGGTTTGGATGAGTGGACAGATGCTTTGTATACAGCTTGAGAGCTTCTGCCAACTTAACCTTTCAATAAATCAATGATCTTTCCAAAACAGAACAAATTCACATGACACTAAGGGAAAAGTGATATTCATCCCCAGGGCAAAAACAGAACAGGAAAAGTTATGCCCATCAGTTTCATCTTAACTTCATATCACAAATAGGGAATTAATATAGAGGGAATACCTAACCTCTTTGCTTTTACAAAGTCATGCTAACTATAAACACAGACGGAACCAAACAGAAAACTGTTGACTCATGGCTGAGTTTGGTTTCTAGATCTTGAACAGGTTGAGAAACTGCATATAATCAATTAAGTTGAAGTAATTAATCAATTTCACTAAGGCTGAAGAAAGATCTATTATAGAACTTTTCTGTGAGGGAAGGAAACTCTTTCCACCATGTGCCAAATTACTTAACATGACCATCAACGCTGGCATCTAACTGATTTGCTTTCATCACATTTCTGTCTATAATGACTGTTGGAATTTTACTTATGAGAAAGGACATGAAAATTCAAATTCAAGACGAGGAATTTTTCTTACATAGAAATGTAAGAATTACCCTGTCTTTGTCTGAAAGAGGGTGACCTAAATGGCAAGGAGTGTGAAACACCAGGCACAAGAGAAATGTGAGGAAAAGCATAGGAAGAGCTAGAATGCAAGGGCCAGAGAAGCTGCAACTCAAGGGGAATATGGGAATTCTTTTCAAATAGCTGATGGATTATAAAATAAAATTGGCAAAAATTAAAGTAATCCAGTAATGGATTCAGCTATAAATAAGAATGGACCATTCAAGTAGAATTTGGATAATGATCCGTTGTTATGGTGATGACTGCTGAAGTTCTTCAAATTTCAAAGCTGAAATGACCAGATGGGATAGCTGCATGTCGATTTGTCTAAATCTAAAGGTCAGCATAAGAACATTTATATAAATAATTTTGAAAAAAATAACTACTGTTGACTAAATGAATGCATGATTCCTGTATAAAGATCACGTTAATAGAGAGCAAAATCTTGAGTTTCTTCTCATTAAGCGATAGTTGCCAAAGACTTTACAAGGACCTAAAGGATCTTTTGCTACTGGAGTTATCTAATTATTCCTGGAGGTCAAAATAAAGTCATTTCTGTAAACAATTTCTGAAAGATAAAATATTCTTTGGATAAACAATTCTTCCATGAAGATCAGATAAAAATAAATCAAGATCTTGGGTCCCCTGGCTGATGTCTAAGTGGCATTAACTGTCCCCACTCCTCTCTCATCTCCTCTTCTACCTGCCCCACCCTCAGTCACTCTATCATAGTCACCTCAGCCTCTTCAGATGTGCCAGGTACCATCTTGCCTCAGAGCTTTTGCATTGGATGGTCCCTTGGACTAGAATTTCTCTCCCAGAGAAGAATCCCTTTTCTCCATATCTCACCTTCTTGGGATGGTTTTCTATGACCACTCTACATAAAACTCCCTACCACAATGCATACAAAACACACACACACACCACCCACATACTTGTGTATATGCATATACATACACAGCAGAACCAATCTCCATACCTGCTTTTTGATTTACATATACTTCCCACCTTTCAAAATTCATACTTACTAATTACATTCACTATCTCTCTCCCCATTTTAGAATATAAGCTAAAGAGTTAGGAGTCTGCTTTATACATGAAAGAAATCCTCACGTCTCAAACAGTACCTTGCACATAGTAAACCTCAATAAATAATCATGGAATAAATTGAAGCATACAGATTTGACTATGATATTACTGTTAGGATTTGGTATCAGCAACATACATTTGTGGTAACTCATGCATTAAAAAAATTATAATGAAAAGTAGACATTAGAAGTTACAAATTGAAAGAAAGAAACTACTTACTAAACATAAAAGGAAAAGCTAGCATAGTATTTAGAGGGAAATGTATATCCTTACGTTAGAAAAAAAGGAAAGGCTGAAAATTAATGCTCTAAATATTCATCTCAAGAAAGATCAACATACTATAATAAATTGAAATAATTTAAGAGAAAGGAAATAACAGAAATAAAATTAGTTAAAATAGAAGATGAATACAAAAAGAGAGTTTTAGCAATATCAAATTTGGTTCTTTGAAAACACTAAAAATACTTTTAAAGAAAAAAGAAATGTCCTTGTCAAAAGTGATCAAGAAACCAAGGGAGAAGATACTAAAAAACAATAATCAATGGGGAACACACAGAATTCAACATGAAAGATGAAAAGGGGGAATACTAACTAAAACTTTACTGTAAAAAGCAAAAGTTAGACAAAATAAGTATTTCCTTGAAAATACCGTAAGAAAAACGAGCTGAAAAAAAATAAGAACAACATAGACCAAAATTAAAAGATAAAATATAAGGAGATATGGGTGAAGAAAGGAAATAGAATAAAATCAAAATAGAAAAGCAAAATTAAAATCCACCAGGAAGGCAGTAAAGAGCAGGTATGATTTTGTGAAAAATCAGATCAGACGTTTAGAACAACCTGAGAATTTCCCTGAAAATGAGGAGAAAACCAAAAGGAGATGGAAAACAATGAAGGAAATAGTAGAAATACAGATTCACTCTAACAAAATATGCATTCTAACTTAACAAAAAGAATGTTTTGGGACTTCCCTGGTGGCGCAGTGGTTAAGAATCCACCTGCCAATGCAGGGGACACAGGTTCAAGCCCTGGTCCAGGAAGATCGCACATGCCAAGGAGCAGTTAAGCCCGTGTGCCACAACTACTGAGCCTGCGCTCTAGAGCCCATGAATCACAACTACTGAAGCCCATGAGCCTAGGGCCCATGCTCCACAACAAGAGAAGCCACCGCAATGAGAAGCCCGCGCACTGCAACGAAGAGTAGCCCCTGCTCACTGCAACTAGAGAAAGCCTGCACGCAGCAACAAAGACCCAACACAGCCAAAAATAAATGAATAAAACAAATAAATTTATTTTTAAAAGAATGTTTTATAATGAAGTCATAATTAAGGCAATTTTTTGGTGTTTTTTTTTAAGTCTTGAGTTGAAATAGATACATGATGTGTATTGATTAACAGGGCTCAGACTAAATTCTTGATAAAAATCGATGAAAGGAAAAAGTCACATCTAGTAACCTGCTGGTAATTATCTTAATTGTCAGTTAAAAAATAATTACTAAATTTTTAAGCAAATACGCAGAAAAATGTGTTACTCACAAAGGGACAGGAATCTGCTGGTCTCTAACATCTTTTCTATGCTCTGTCAAAAATACAAAATACCTAAAGTTTTGAGAAAAAACATATTGAAACCTAATGATTACAGACACAGCTAAATCGTCTTTCATGTCTTAAAGCAACAGACAGGGAGGTAAATATTTGAGAGAGTCAAATATACAGTACCGATATACCTAACCCCTTTGAAACAATTATTTAAAGACATACCAAGTGACTGAAGGGACATCAAAATTCATAAATCTCAATTAGGAAGGCTGTAATATTTCTAAAAATGGCAGCTTTTCATTGCTCAATTAGTTGGACATCTAATTCAGAATCAGTTTATTTATGTGCCGAAATTTAGATTTTGTAATCCTACATACAAAATCGAGCCTGCTTTGCTTCACATAGCTACTCCTCAGCAGACTTCTTTCTTTCCCCAGAACCAGGCAATTATCTGGACACATAACTTCCTCTCACTATTGTATGGGAATGTGTTTGAGGAGAAAACAGTGACTTCACTGTGACAAAGACCACTAGCATTGTTTATAGTATTTATGTTTTTCATCTACTACCAAGATAATTACAAGTCTTTCTCTTCCATCCACAAAATCAGAGAAGCAATTTTAGTATCAAGATAATTAAATAACCGATTTTTATAATTTAAACTCCAGTTTAATAGCTAAAGTAAGTTTTTAAACATTAGGACAAAGCAATAAAAACTAACCAGCGGTCAATAGTATACCAAGCTTCTCTTCATTTCCCCTTCATTCTATGGATTGTAACTGATCTGTATTCACTATGCTTTAAAATCACTGCACAATGTAAAGTAGAAGCTATATTAAACGCCAAAGAAAGAAAGATTTTAAGAAAATACAACAAAATTTTCCAAGCTTATCTTTAAGTAATAGAACTTTTGTTCTATAGTTACAATAGATTTTGTTGTTCTTTGTATTTTCTCTATGTTCCAAATTTTCTATATTTCTTTTTACATAAGAAATATTAACATTTTAAAACATTACAAGGAGACTAAAATTATGCAAATAAAAAAAGAGTGGATACATGTGTTATGTATAACTGGTTCACTTTGCTGTACGGCAGAAACTAACACAACATCGTAAGTCAACTATACCCCAATAAAAATTTTTTTTTAATTAAATTTTTTACAACTCACCAAAATGTTAACAGCAGTTATTTAGTGGCACTGTGGTTAAGGATGAACATTTTTCTTCCCTCAAGATTTCTGTAGTCTATGAGTAATGTGTTTCATACTATTATTTATTTTCACAAAATTTAATTAATTTAATATTTATTTTCATAACAAAAGAATAATTATACCTATGTTAGGAAGGGTTCCTGAAGGAAATAAAGGACACTCTCGAAAAGATTTACCTGAAAGAGCCTAGTGAAGGGATTATTTAAAGAGGTTTGGGCAGGGTTAGGAATAAGGTAAAAATAGATGAAAGGAAAAAGCCACATCTAGTAGCCTGCTGGAAGTTATATTATCAGTAAAAAAAAAAAAAAATTACTAATTTTTTAAGCAAATATGCAGGAAAATATGTTACTCCCAAAGGGACAGGAATCTGCTGATCTCTAACATCTTTTTTATGCTCTGTCAAAAATATAAAATACCTAAAGTTTTGAGGAAAAATAATATTGAAACCTAATGATTACAAGGAATGGTGAGACACCCAGGGTTGGGGAACAGAAGAAAGCTGTTCACACTTGTGATTCTGAGGGAGTAAAGGAAGAAAATGGTACTTCTAAAACCCAGGGAGAGCTGAAACTACAGCAGCAAGGACAATTTGGCATGTGCTGTGGCTTGAACAAAGTCACTGCCAGATGCGTGATGGGGGTGGGGAGTGCAGATAAGACTCTGACTCTCTATTCTCTTGCCCTTTGAGATCCCGCCCATGTTTCCCATTGCTTGAACCCAAACAGAGCAACAGGCAAGAGAGCCTACAAGATGCAGAGCACAGAAGTCAGGCTTCTGGAGCACAGAGCAGGACACAGAGGGTGAATAATGGATCTGGGTGGGCAGGTAGGCAGAGGGACAAAAATAACCAGTACAGGCCTCTGTGTATACAACACCCTAGCTGAGAGCATCCGTGCACTTTTCACCTCATTCTCAGACCCCTGACTCAACAACTGAATTAACTTTTGGACTCTAGTCTCTTTTCATCTCTGTCCTACCTGGACCTGGCTATTCTCTGCTATTCAAAGGATAAACTGTAGTACAATAATCCAGATCCAAGATAATGCCTTAACCGGAAGGGCAGCAGTGACGTGGGTAAAAAGTGATCCAATCCTGGATATAT
The DNA here is from genome assembly GCF_963924675.1 of Phocoena phocoena. Classification (NCBI taxonomy): domain Eukaryota; kingdom Metazoa; phylum Chordata; class Mammalia; order Artiodactyla; family Phocoenidae; genus Phocoena; species Phocoena phocoena. The sequence goes on along the minus strand of NC_089232.1, from coordinate 72,681,151 downwards.
TTCAAAAGTAGAGTCCATAGGATTTGCTAATGGACAGATGAAGACTGTGAAACAGGGATGAATCAAGGATGACAGCAAGCTCTGGTGGCCTAAGCCACAGGGAAAATGGTCTTGGCACCAACAGAGAAGAAAAAAACATCAAGAGCTTAGTCTTGAACATATTGAGATTTCTATTAAACATCCAAGTGGAAATACTGAGTAGTCAGATGGATACTTACATTACATAAGTGTGGAGAAGGTCTGTGCTTGGAGTATAAATTTGGAAGTCACATTTTGTATTTGGTGTGTGAAACCATGTAACTGAATAAGATCATGAAGAAATAAGTGAAAGAGTGCTAAGCCCTGCAACATTCCAACATTAAAAAGGCAAGGAGATAAGAAAGAATGAACAATGAAGACTGAGAAGGAGCAGCCTGTGAGATTGGAGGAAAACTGGGGGTATGTGTTTTACCTGGAAGCCAATTTAAGAAAGGAATTATCCAGAATCCAGGAGGAAAAGGTAAATAACTGTAGCAGATGTTGCTTTAAGTCCAGTAGGGGGAGGGCTAGGAAGTAATTATTGGATTTATTAAACAGGGGTTCTCGGTGAGCCTGTCAAGATCATTTTTACTGGACTGGTAAAGGTGGACTCAAAGCAGAACAGGAAGAGAAAAATTAGGGATAGTGTATATCACAGACAATTCTTTTGAGATTTGTTTTTAAAGGCTATTGATGTAGAAAGTGGGGGGATCAAGGTTTACATGTTTAACTGTTTTAAAGATGGAAAAAATAATGGGATGTTGGTATATGGTTGGAAAATACCCCATTCTCTAGAGTGAGATATTCCTCAGGGTATCAGATATCTGACAGCATTTTCTGGAAAAAAAATATATGTGTATCCATATCTATTCATAAATTCCCTTAAGATTTTGAGAGCTGGTCTTTAAGGAGCTGGTTTTAATCTTTGCCATCTCCAAATTAGACAGCCTTAGAGAGTGGAAACATAAATAACGTCTCTGGCATCTTACAGCATCAATTGATGTTGGCCAGCACTGACAGTTCTTAGTAATTGAAGAACCCATGATTGACTTACTTCTGCCCCCTCCACACTCTGTTTCTGAAACATGAGGGACTCCTGAAGTGAAGGAGGCTAGGCAGAGAAAGATGGGAGCAGAGGCCAAACATGACTTCCAGACAATTCCTACTTCAATGTCAAGTAGACTTCATTTTTATGCTTTTGATGTAATCACTTTCCTACTTCCTATTCTGCATCTCTGCTTCTTCTTCTCCCAGTGAGAAAAAGAGGAAATGCAGCAAGTCATGGGTGGCATTGGTTTTTCTTTATTCTTCTGATTTTTTTCATCATGGTCTTTGGGATCAGGGGAAAAAATCTTCCATACGTCACGTTAGAGTCCATGGCCCTGTTCTGGACTATGCTTCCCATTCCTGACACTCCTCTCTCTAAATAGATTCTTTCCATTTCTACACAGCTGTATTTCCTGGCAAAACACAAACTGTATCAAGGTGAAATTGTGAGGAAGGCATGGAGCTCAGTTTGGACAATGATTAAATTCAGATGTAATAACCAAGGAATCATGTAAGCCACGGGCAGGGAAACGAGGAGTTGATTAGTATGGTCCCAGGGTTAACAACTAGGGAAAATGAGAAAAATGATTAACAACAAGAAATCATTGAGCAGTGCCATTCTCTGCTGGGTCCTGGCAGCCAAGTAGTCCAGGAGTCTTCCCAGATTCCACTTTTCTCTGCTCCCTAAATTCAGCCTGCCTCCAACTGCTGAATTCTCTTCAAACACCTTTCTTTGGTATTTCTGCAACCTTAGGCAAGCTGAGGGCCTCCGAGCCTTATAGTTTAATGCTTGTCTTTGCCTGATGTCTGACTCTCACTCTCCAGATTACCCCCACCAAAGAAGTTTCTGCTCTGCAGCAAGAATGAGCACTTACAATTTACTCTCTTTCCAATGCTTCCAAAATCAAATCCAGAGTCCTGGTCTTAAGCTTGTGGATTTTCTATCATTCCTTGTCCCTGTCATCAAGTTTCCCTTTAGAACCCTCTCTCCTAACCCATTCCTTAACCCCTACACCTACTTCCTCTCTTCTAGGGCTTCCAGCTCAGAGTTGACTGTCTTTACCTGTGCTATATATTGTATTCTTAGAGATCAAGTGTTTTCTCAACCCCAGTTTATATGGTTCTGTGATTGTCTGTTAATAACTCCATAAATTCTGTACACACTAAGGAGATGGCAAGCACTTCAGGAAAAAAAATAATCCATATGGTTTATCATTGCAGCAAAGTAATGGGTGGAACACATTAGACATGACTCACCCAGGCAGGAGTGTGTCTTTATAAACCTTGGCACATCAGCATGCTGGGTTAAGGAGTGCAATCTTTAGCAAAGAAACCTTAATCCTCTCTGCATAATAACAAAGCAGCACTTACCTAGGCTCAGTGAAAAAAATTCATAGAGCCAATGTCTGGAGGAGAATCAGCTGATGTGCTTTATATGGTCTGTTTAATCAAACACTCATTCCTTTGACTGCATTTGCAGTAACTTTACAACATGGTGTAGGATCCCTCCCCCATCTGTCTCCTGACTATCTCTCCAGCCTCCCCCATCAGAACTTCTCCACATGCTCCTTACACTCAAACCAGCTCCCCAGGTTGCATCGTCCTTCTTCTGAACTGGTCACATAGTTCTCTGTGCCTTGTTTTCCTTTAGACTCCTTTTTCACTTGGTAAACACCTATGCAACTTTCAAGATTCAATTCAAAAGTCACTTCTTCAGTGAAGCCTTTCCGACTGCACATCTCCTAGCAAAGTACCAAGTATCCACAGCAGGCACTCAGTATAGACTTATGGATTGACTGATTATATTTTAGAATCTGTTCCACTTATTTTCTTTCTAGACCTCCAAACTATAAAGGTCTTTTTGGAATTTATTCAAAACCAACCCCAAAATCAAAGTCCCAAACTAAACATATAGCAACAGATTTAATAGTGTTTTGTGTAGGTGTAGGAACAACTCAATCCCATCACTGTGTACAATGATCTGGGTATTGGAACGAAAATCCAAGTATTAACCTTTGTTCTGATATTACTATGTAGGTAAATTTCAAATTGTGCAATAGCTGTACTTCTAAAACATTAAATCATGTTTTAAATGCACTGCTGTTTGCCCCTACCAGTTTAAGAAAATCAAAGAAAAAAACACTTATATAAAATAAAACACTTCCTAATATGAACGATTATTCTCAAATATATCTAGTTTGTAAATTTAAAGTCTGGCAAATCCACCTTCTCCAAATTAGGATCCACCATCATTATTATTTATCATTCAAAATACAAATCTAAGTGTGCAAACTTACAAAAGGTAAGAAAATAGGATAATTTGTAAGAAGAGATATAGAACTGGGCAAAATATCCCTAGTTATTCTCATTTTTTTCCCTTAAAAACAAGAAAGCAAAACAAAAATATATACAATTAAAGTATTAAAACCCTCTCATATCATTTACTACATTTAATCTCTATAAAATCACTACAAATAAGCAAGGAAATTATTACTATTGTAACTATTTCATAGATGGAGAAAGTAGAGTCCAGAGAGAGCAAAGCAAAGAATCCCAGGTTATATTGTGTCAAAGCTAAAACTAAGTCAGGCCTGGGGACTTCCAATTCTGTGCTCTTTGGAACTCTTCTATAGAGAAAAAAAAGCCAAGTTCAATAGTATAGCTGTAACATTTACAACTTGAGATGATTTTGGAAATCTTCATCACAATAAGCTTCAGTGAGTAGAAGTTTAATCTGTTAGTGGGAGAGAATTGTTTACTCGGGGAACCTTGATAAGAATAACATTATTATAAGTCATTGTAAATATACAGACTTCACTTAAAAAAAAACTCATGGAATATGTGAAATGGGATATTTCTCACATAATTATAATTTTCGATATAAAAAAATGATATATGCCAGAAACGGTGTCTTTATTTCAACCTTCATGACAATCTGCACAGCAAGTAACACCATTCATATTTTATAGATGAGAAATTGAGGCTGAGAGAAGTTACTAAATTATCTAGGTTGACATAGAAAATTTACCAGTGTTGTCTCCCTCATTCCTGGCATTATGCCTAGGACAGGGAATGCTTTAGATAAATATTTTTGAATGAATGAATGAACAAAGTAGTAAAGCCATGGTTTGATTCAGGTGTGTCTGCTTCTGAAGGTCAAACTTTCTTCCTTGTGGCACACTCTTTGCTTTATAGATAAATGTATTGCTGGAGTCTTTAAAAGAGAGAGTGTCACATGTGAATTTTCAGATGATCTGCTATGTGAAGTAAGGGAGGCCTGGACTGTAAAATGTACTCCGTACTGGCGGCATTGAGACCTGCCAGGCCTGATTTCCACTCCTGCCTTTAATCTCTCAGTTGGCTTGCTGGATATGGCTAAAACTTTAGGCTGGTTGGTAAGTGAATCACTCTATCCCGTCCTTTCCTTCAGCTCCCCAGACTCCATCACACTCTCCCTGGGGTCTTTCCCTACTCTCCAGAGCTGTACTTAACATTCAAATTAATGCACATGAGTATGCCCTGCCTGTAGGCACCTCTGAAAGGAACACAGGCAGCTTCAACAAGATGACTATTTCCAGTACGGAGAGATAGCCAGTGACAGGTGAATGCAACCTATTCTATCACATGAAAGACTAAAGATATTTACTTGTCATAAATGGAATAAAAATGGGAATGAAAATCTTTTTTCCAAATCATGAATTCCCAAAAGCAAATCAAGAGATAAGGTTAAAGAGCAGTCTTTTGTATATAAAAAAGATAAACAAGCAGGACCTACTGCATAGCACAAGGAGCTATATTCAATATCTTGTAATAACCTATAATGGAAAAGAACCGGAAAAAGAATATATATATAATTGAATCACTTTGCTGTACATCTGAAACTAACACATTGTAAATTAACTATATTCCAATTTTTTAAAAACCCAGCTATAGATTTTTAAAAACTCGTAATATATACATGTTATCAGTGTACAGCTCAACGACTTTTCATAAACTAAAAGCACTCACGTAATCAGCACTCAGGTCAAGAAAGAGAACCTGACTCACACCCTAGGATCTCTCCTGGGTCTGCTTTCCAGTCACTATTTATCATCCCAGTCCCCCAGTCACTATCCTTATTTCTAACAACAAAGGTTAGATTGTCTTGTTTCTATACTTTATACAAATGGAATCATGCAGTAAAGTAAATAAATAAAAAATAAAGTTAGGGGATTTTCTTCCACATCCTTGGGTCCTTTGCTACAAGTTCTCAGTAAGCAATCAAAGACAAGTTCACAAACCAAGGGAAAATGGTGGGGAGGGTGGGCAGTGTGCAGACCACTATAACATGTCACCACTGACCCTCATAGGGAAGGTTTGCCCAGCAGGTAACCCTACCTCCTCCCTATTTTCACCAAGGCTTTTCAAGTCTATTATTGTAAAGTGTAATGATTCCACAGACTCTCTGACTCCATCTCCTAACCCCACATGTTGTCTGGAGACAAAGAACCCAATGTGTTGGGAAGGCTCACCTGAGGGTGCACAATTACAAAAGACCAAAAGAGGCACATGGGGATGCAGGGCAAGCCTAAGGAAGTAGAGAGAAGAGAGGTTCTTGCAGAACACCAGCTCACTGGAAGAAATACCAGAGACAGCAGCAAGTCATGAGTAGATAAATTCACAGCACACAACTGCATTTCCTAAGCCTTTTAGCCTCACGCTCTCTCTGCAAAGCCTTTGCACCATAGACCATCTCTAACGTTCTGAAAGCATAGCCTACCCCATCACCATCATGAGTTGGGTTTTCTCCAGAAAGAAGGATGCAGCCATGCAATCTTGTGTTTGTATAGAAAATACAACAGCAGAGGAAGGGGAAGGTACACTCAAGAACATCTGCTCAGAGACACCATCTGAGAAGTAGTCAAGCACTCACAGGATGGAAACATCTGTTTCTAACAGCTCTACATTCCAGGAGCCTGGAGCTGCAGGAGAGGCAGAACCTAGAGAGAGGAGCTGGGAGAGGAGAGACTTAAAACAAAAAGGAAGTCAGAAATTAAATGATTCCGATAACGTGCAAGGAGATATTGAAAATAAAGACACAGAGGGTGGGAAGAAGTGTCTCTGGACAGTTTTGGTAGTCTTCCAGCACAAATGATGAATATGGCTCCTAAGGAGAAAGAAACATCAACCTGTGCTCTATAGAGCAACTAGAAGGAGCACAAGACCCACAGTTTCCTGCTAGATGCTTAGGTAACTTGCCCAAAGTCATAGGTTGTAAGCAGAAACTAGGGTAAATGCAGGTCTCTCAGACCCAGTGACCATGCTGGTTCCTCTACTCAACACTTGAGCTTTTTGTAGCATTTACAGTAACCATTATTCTCTCATCCCTGCAAAGTTCTTCTGCACTGGCCTCCAGGGCTCCTCCCTCTCTGGGTTCTCCTACTACTCCTCTGCCCAGTTCTCCTCAACATCCTTCTCCATCTCTTCTTTATCTCTTACATACTCCCTATGCCTCCAATTTGTCCCTCATGCATATGAGCCAAAGAGTTAATATTTTCCCTAGATGATATACCTCATCGACTTCTGTATATAACTCTATGCTGATAACTCCTAAACGTCTATATTAGATCAAACCCTTTCCTTAGCCCTACATCTACATAACCAACACCATTTCCAACTTCCTCAGAGGAATCACAATCAATATTTCCCAAACTAAGATCGGCAGGTCTATATCTCCAGAGGACACCCCTTCCCATTTTACTCCAAGCTGCGTGAAATGCGCCACTGTGTTCCCATAATTTCCAAAGCAACATGTTGTCATAGTTCTCATAACAGAACATTTTAGTTGTGTATTTACCAATCTTCCCAAAAGACTTGAGCTGTTCAAGAATTGGAACTGTCTCATTCGTATGGATCTAAATATCAAGTAGGCAGTTAATGTTTCTTGAATGAGTAAATGTAGAGCCTAGTTAGAGACACCACCATAGCATGTCCCACAAGAAGTCATTCTAAGTGCCTCCTTTTCTCTCACCCTCACATCCAGGTGGCCAAGCTCTTTATTTACTTACCTTCTACATAACTTTTGAACATTTTGTTCATTACCATTTCTAACCAGTCTCTCCCCAACTCTACCCATCCTTTCACCAATCCCCACCCGGTTTCAACTCTCAAAGATCTAGAGGCAGTTAGTGAGTGATAAAAGTGAATTAAAAAACATAACTGTGGGCTTCCACGGTGGCACAGTGGTTGAGAGTCCGCCTGCCAATGCAGGGGACACAGGTTCGTGCCCCAGTCCGGGAAGATCCCACATGCCTTGGAGCGGCTGGGCCCGTGAGCCATGGCCGCTGAGTCTGCGCGTCCGGAGCCTGTGCTCCGCAACGGGAGAGGCCCGTGTACCGCAAAAAAAAACACAAAAAACATAATTGTTAAATACATAAAAAGCCAAACCTCTCTTTCCGCACAAGCCAACAGCCCAAAAAGTCCCAAAGCAAGGGAGAAAAGAACCATTAACTTTAAATATTGATTTTTTTTGTAGTGAACATTTTTTAATTGAAGTATAGTTGATGTACAATATTATATGTTACAAGTGTATAATACAGTGACTCACAATTTTAAAGGTTATACTTTATTTATAGTTATTATAAAATATTAGCTATATTCCCTGTGTTGTACAATATATCCCCATAGCTTATTTTATACCTAAGAGTTTGTACCTCTTAACCCCCTACCCCTATATTACCCCTCCTCATTTCCCTCTCCCCACTGGTAACCAGTAGTTTGTTCTCTGTATCTGTGAGTCTGCTTCTTTTCTGTTATATTCACTAGTTTGTTTTAATTTTTGGATTCCACATATAAGTGACATCATATGGTTATCTGTCTTTCGCTGGCTGACTTACTTCACTTAGCATAATACCCCCCAGGTCCATCCATGTTGATGAAAATGACAAAATATCATTCTTTTTATGGCTGATTGGTATTCCATTGTGTGTGTGGGTATAAACACATACACACAGATATATATATATATATATACATATGATCTTCTTTATCCATTCATCTGTTGAGAGACACTTAGTTTGCTTCCATATCTTGGCACTTGTAAATAATACTGCTAAGAACATTGGGGTGTGTGTATTTTTTCAAATTAGTGGGGTTTTTTCATATATATACCAAGGAGTGGAATTGTGGGGTCATATGGTAGTTCCATTTTTATTTTGGGGGGAAACCTCAATACTGTTTTCCACAAGGGCTGCACCAATTTACATTCCCACCAACAGTGTTCAAGGGTTTTCTTTTCTCCACAGCCTCGCCAACATTTCTGATTTGTGTTCTTTTCAATGACAGCCGTTCTGACAGGTGTGAGGTGACATCTTATCCTTGTTTTCATTTGCATTTCCCCGATAATCAGCAATGTTGAGCATCTTTTCATGTGCCTGTTGGCCAACTGCATTTCCTCTTTGGGAAAAATCTCTATTCAGTTCTTCTGCCCATTTTTTATTGGGTTGTTTGTATTTCGATGTTGAGTTGTAAGAGCTATTTATATATGTTGGATATTAACTCCGTATCAGTCATATCATTTGCAAATACTATTCCACATTCCATAGGTTGTCTTTTCATTTTGTCAATAGTTTCCTTTGCTGTGCAAAAGATGTTAAGTTTAATTAGGTCCCATTTGTTTATCTTTGATGTTACTTCCTTTGCTTTAAGAGACAGATCCAAAAAAAAATTGCTACAATTTATGTCAAAAAATGTTCTCTCTGTTTTCTTCTAGGAGTTTTATGGTATCTGGTCTTACCAAGGCAATCTACAGATTCAATTCAATCACTATCAAAATACCAATGGCATTTTTCACAGAACTAGAACAAATAATTTCAAAATTTGTATGAAAACACAAAAAGACCCTGAAAAGCCAAAACAATCTTGAGAAAGAAAAACAGAGATGGAGGATTCATGCTCCCTGACTTCATACTACAAAGTTACAGTAATCAAAACAGTATGGTACTGGCATGAAAACAGACACACAGATCAATGGAACAGAATAGAGAGCCCAGAAACAAACTCGCGCACTTATGGTCAGCTAAACTACGACAAATGAGGCAAGACTATACAATGGAGAAAAGACAGTCTCTTCAGTAAGTGGTGCTGGGAAAACTGGACAGCTACATGTAAAAGAATCAAATTAGAACATTCCCTAACACCATACATGAAAATGTAGTATTGGTTACTAATAGAACTGGGCATTCTAGTTACTGAACAAAGACTGTTTGGGAGACTAGACCGACCATAAGAACTTTAGTTGCTGAAGAGTAACTAGAGAAGCATAGGACTTTCCTTGTACTTTTTTCATCTAAAGAGAAAGAGAAAGAACTAGCCCACAGAATGCATTTGAAGGGATAGAGGGAGACTAAGGTAAAGTCGCCATATTATCGTGTTCTACAAGTTCTGCTTATTTGACACAACATTTCCCCAATTTGTATGAAACTGTTTTAGAGTTTAGTTGAGCTGTAGTTAAGTAGTTAACATAATTCCATCATTTATAGGCATTTAATTAAAATAGTTTTTATTTTGACTTGGCAGCTATCCAACCATGAAGCTAATGTGTCTCCTCTCCCATGTCTCACCCCATTTGAGGGCCCTTGTGTAGCTCATGAACCCTACTCATCCTGCCTGCAGAGCCCAAACAATAAAGCTTCACTGACTCATTACATTCACTCAGCCAAAGTGCACTCTGAAAAATGTAAATCAGATCATGTGTTTCCTCTATCTAAAATCCTTCCATTAATCCTAATCACCTACAGGATAAAGTCCAAATTCCTAAATGGGCAAGCATGAGCTTCACAGTCTGACCCCAGTTCCCTGTCCAGCCTCATCTCTTGCCACTACCTGCCACCATGTTCCACTATTGTGGGAATTTATGCAAATGCAGCATGAGGCTACTTTATACATGTTTTACATTGTCTGGAATATTCTATCCTGTATCATGTATCAAGTTCAAGTCTTTACCATTTTTAAGACTTTTTAAGAATATCACCAACTCTCTGAAACCTTACTGAATCTCCTTCCCCAGGCCTAGTCATAGTTTATCAGCCAACCTCCTATTATTGCTTTTATCACACGCACCTGGCTAAATATTTGTTACATATCTGCCTTGCCATCTGGACTGGGAGGCAGGGGCTAAATTTTATCCAAGCTTGGTTCTCAAGCTTTAAACCTAAAATTTGACACGTATTAGTTAACGAAAAAACTTTTCTTGAACTAATATATCAAAGAATGTAGTTGCCTCTAGTAACAATGTAAATTACAATTATTTGGAGGCTATAAAGTAAAGAATATACATAGTAAAAGAAGGAAGATTAGGTCAAATTAGGTGAAGGAACTTTAAAAGGAACTTCAAATATGTGATTATGTTACATATTTGTAACACAATGAGAATGTGAAGGAGACACAGAAGATCATAGAAAAGCAAATATTATTTCAGGTTAAAGAGATATAAGATTGATTCTGGAATCTAGAGGTAGCTTGTCTTGACATCAGCCCTAGCAAGATTCCATAAAATATTACTGAATCAATTATGTATGATTAAATTGAATCTACAGAGGAAACAGCATTACTGGGAGTAACTATTTCTCTCCTAAAAAATAAAAATCATATCTAAAATCATTATTTTGGTTCTCTCAAAGTTATCAGTCTGATAATTCAGGACCATGAGATACCTATAAAAAAAATTCGTCAAAAGCCTTATTTGGATCATCACAATATTTTCTTAAACAAGAAACAGAAATACTAAAATATGAGTTAATTCAAGTACTTTGACATAAGAGAACCCATTCATACTACAGGTCTAACCTCAGAGTAACAAGCATTCTTCCACCTGGGCAAGATGAGGAGAGAGATACCCCATGTAATGTGTTCATATTAAGAGCACTGAAGGCTAAAGGTTGAACAGGAACACTGAGAAAAAATCCTTCAGCACCATTCCTTACCCAAAGCACACAAAAAAGAAACTCATCACTAGACAACTTTAAAGACTATGTTAGACAAGAGGTAACTGTAGTAAGGAAAACTATCAAAAACAAAAATTCAGTTGAAATATTACCAGACTGATTCAATCCTCTACATAATGGCCTAACAGAAGGAGACATGCCCATTTCCTTTTGTAAATAATAGTTACTTCAGTCTCTTCTGTTCTTCAACATACTGTCTCTGATATTTAATAAAAAATGATGACACAAACCAAAAAAGCAAGGAAAAGAACCCACTGTCAATAGATAAAGTAGTCAATATAAGCAGACTTAGGGATGCCTAGAACTATCAGATAGGTACATTAAAATAACTACAATTATTATTTTAAAGGATCTAGAGCAGGGATCAGGAAGCTATGGCCTTCAGCACAAATTCAGCTTCTTCTTATATTTGTTTTTTCTTTTTAACATCTTTATTGGAGTATAATTGCTTTACAATGGTGTGTTAGTTTCTGCTTTACAACAAAATGAATCAGTTATATATATGCATATGTTCCCATATCTCTTCCCTCTTGCATCTCCCTCCCTCCCACCCTCCCTATCCCACCCCTCCAGGCGATCACAAAGCACCGAGCTGATCTCCCTGTGCTATGCGGCTGCTTCCCACTAGCTATCTACCTTATGTTTGGTAGTGTATATATGTCCATTGAACATAACCACACTCATTCATTTACAATTATTGATGGATACTTTTACACTACAATGGCAGAGATGAATAGTTATGAGACTATAGATCCTATAAAGCATAAAATATTTAATATCTGCCCTTTTACCAAAAATAAAATAAAAAGACTTGCTGAAAAAAAAAAAGACTTGTTGATCTCTGGTCTAATGGAAAAGGTTGACAATGTGCATAAACAAATACGGAATATCGACAGACAGATAGAAACTATAAAAGTCAAATGGAAATGCTACAAATAAAAATGATATCAGAGATGAAGAATTCCTATGTTGGGCTCATCGGGAGGGTGAAAACTGTAGAGCAATTAATTTGTTACTTGACAATGTGTCAATGCCAATAGAAATTATCCCAATTGAAACACAGAAATATAAAAAAGGAGGAAACTAAACAGTACAGAAAATCTAAGAGGAGTGGGAAATATCAAATGGTCAATGAAAATGTGATTGGAGTCCCAGAAGGACATAGATAGAACAGAATAGAGGAAATATTTGAAGTGATAATGAAAAAGAATTTACCAAGCACTGTCACCTAGACCTGCAGCTGGTTAAATGACGATGTCCAGTAATGTGAAGGGTTAAATAAATGGATGCCGTAACTTAAACAGAAGACTTTCATAATATAAAACATACTTCTGACTTTCATCCTGTCCTTTATACACTTTTGCTGATGATTTATGTGAAAATATAGGTTTACTAATCAATTTTTTGGATGACATTGATCTAAGACACAAGACAAATCACAGTGAGTGGAAGAAGCAGAATCAGTAATATCTAGATAGGCTTACTTGTACAATGGGCCAAACTATAAATATAATCACGAACTTTAAATACATAATACAAACCTGTAAAAATAGAGGGTGGAAGAGGCTTGGCTTAATTGGATATCCAAAGTATAGTGGATTTACATGAAAGTAAATTCAATAAAAACCAGTTATCTGTGTGTGATGTGACTCCCAAACAAACGGACGTACTCCCAAATGGTATCAGAAGAGGTACAGAATTTAAGGCAATCAAAGTAAGAGTCCCCTTCTAGTCTTCAGCTAGCCTATTGAAATCAGTGGACCATTTGACAACTACATTGTTAATAAGTAGACAAACTACATTGTATTCAAATGTAAGTGGCAGGAATGATTGAGAGGACTTGAAATCACACCAACAGAACAAGAGATGTTTAACTTGAGAACAGTCAATGCAATCAAGACATGAAACAATTCTCAAAAGTCAAAAGGGAATTAAACTTGTTTTGTATGGCTTCAGGAGACAGAATTAAAACATGATTAGGAATTCTGAGAAATCAAATGATAGTTTGATATATTGGGAAACTTTTTAACAGAGCTGTCCACAATGGAATAGGCTGCCTGATAAGGAAGTGAGCTCCCCATCACTACAGATGTCCACATAAAAACTTCATAATGCAGATAAGACTTAACCATAGGATTGGTGGTTATGTACATAGCCTTCCCACCTGGATTGTCTACATTTATGTAATTCTGGAAAGAGGAAGCCATATGGAGAAGAGAAAAGGGAAATGAAGATGATGGTGGGACCAGTCACTAAAATAGGTGTGGATTTAGGAGGAAAAAATAATCTCACATTTCACGTTGCTTTTGAAGTGCCTGTCAAATAACCTATCAGAAATGTTAAGTTGGCAATTAGTTACATTGTCTGGAGTTTAAAGGAGAGGTCTGAGCTAGAGATAAGTTTGGATATATTCATTGCATACTGCCCAACAGAAATATATAATGAATCTATTTTTAATAATATATTTTGCTTAATATGACATATTCAAAATATTATCATTTTAGCATGTATCAATATAAAAATTATGAATGAGATAACTATATTCTCTTGTTGTTTGTAATAAGTCTCTGAAATTTGTTGTGTGTTTTACACTTTTATTACATCTTAATTCAGATACCCACGTTCCAAATGCCCAGTAGCCACGTCTGGCTAGTGGTTATTTACTATACTGGACAATGCAGGCATAGATGATCATTGAATTCTTTAAAATTGATAAATATAGGGGGGAAAATGCTTTAGGATTAAGCAGTGATAAAACCCAACAAAAGAAAATATGATATAGTCAACAGAGACGAAAAATCTGGGAAAGTATATTGATATGAGAGCCATGAGAAAGAAGTGAAGATGTGTAGGATCAATTACGTTAAATTCTGCTGAAAGTTCAGGAATTTAAAAAAAAAATCTGTTAGATTTAGGTATGTAGCAGAACTGGGTACCATGGGCAGGACAGTAGCTGCATGACAGTGGATTGAATAAGGACAGTTTGAACTCAGTTATTCTCAGAATGAGTAGGAATGTGCTCAGACATTATGGTTCTCTGCCCAGTTAGCCAAGAGCTTTGGATCTCTGTTGGTTAATCCCTTAAAGGAAAAGAACAAAGGGCAGGTTTCAGGGCGCCATCTCAGGAGGCTCCTATGCAAGGCACAGAAACGAAACAGCAGCAATGCCTCCTTTTTGCACATATCACATTCTTTTGTAGTGGATTCTTTTAGAAGATGCAAGCTTTCTTCCTATTCTTCAGTCACAATCTGGGATAAAAATTGTTCAAAGCATAAAATACGGCTTTAAAAGAAGGATTCATCCTTTAAAAGAAGGATTCCCTGGACATCTTTGGGTGAGGAAGGGATGGGGGAGCATCTTCATGCATGGAGCTGAGATACTGATGGTTGACTCTTCAGAACTAACAGGTAGGCAACAGGTGAATGATGCCTTTGTGGTGGTCACCAGGGAACAAATCCAGGTGTTTATGTGACCTAGTCTCAGCTCCATTCAGGTAGATCTTCTCACAGCTCCGTCTGTAAGGCACTATTAGATAAACGATATCTGCATGTTCTGCCAAGCACAGCAAGGACACAGCTAGGTCCCACAATGCCCTCACTTAGGGGGCCATATCCAATAGTCTTTATCATTGCCATCTACAGAGCTGTGTCCATTGGCCAGAGACCCCCCCAGCTACCTCCCATTACAAGTGAGCATATCCCCTGGAAAAGAAATGGGATAGAAAAGAATGATATTTTTAGAGACAACATGTCTTAGGTCCAGATGCAGTCTCAGTCCTGAAGCATCAGACTCTCTGAACAAAACTTCATGTTCAGGCCAATGGGTTCAAATGAAGAACACATAAAGATTCTATTATATGGCCTGTTTGCCTTCAGCTGATGCATAGCAAGTCTATGCTCATTCATTTACTTGTACATCATGGTACAAGAATAAAAGAGGCCTGAGTTCTAGCTCTGTGTGATACTGAGCAAAGCCAGTCCCTTTTCTGGGCCTTGGTCATTTCATCCTTTTTGGCTCTGACATGATCTGATCCTACCTCCATCAGTTCAATGCTCTCAGGTTTCTCTACTACCCTTGGTCCCCCTAGGATCTCTGTTCTCTTGAAAGCTGTTTTCTCCTGCCAGCTCACTCAGAGGATTCATGATGACTGTGGTTGACATAGGAATGATTCATCTATCATAAAGGTGGCTGCATGAGATCACAAATACTCGAAAGAGAGCTAGATGGGGGGAAGTGATATTCAGAACCAGGAAATAGATCCACACTGAATGTGGATGACAGCTTAATGAAAGGGAGAGATAAAGTCTGTGCATTTTCTATAACTCTCATGTGTATTTGAACTGCTTTGAGAGCAAGATAAAGTTTGTGCATTTTCTATAACTCTCATGTGTATTTGAACTGCTCTGAGAGCACAAGTGCAGATCCACTGTCCAACGTGCCACCCACGTGTCTCCCATGCCCATGCGAGACACTTCCTCCACAAAGATAGAATGTAGTATGTAAGCTGTAAGGAATCAGCCCCCTCCTCACCAGCCACTTGATGAAAATGGAAGGTCAGGAGAGCCTGGGTGATGCTGGATACTGTGCCCTGAGCATCAACAGCTGGCTGCTTGTTTATGATAACTTACTTGTCATTTACAAGAAAGGGCTGGAGACAATTTTAAAAAGATTTAGTTTTTTACATAGTTTGTTTAATACTCGAACTCGCTCTTTTTATTCTTGAGGTGGACCATTTGTATTACAATATAATCCAACTGCCAATACTTCGATGGTCATTTTCTTTTCTTTCCCTAATAGGACTTCACAACAGCCTACACTCTAATTTCCACCCCAGACTGAGTATTGAAACTCAGTTGTGAATTGAACATCCTGTCAATACTGGTCACAGACTGAGCCCCCTATTCTAGCCCTAGATGGCCATCCTCCCAAGCCTAGCCATGGACAGAACCCTAACTCAAGCCACAGAGAACCCTGTGGGTGCCCAGAGAGTGACCACCATTAACTAGAGCCAGTTATCTCACCATGACCCCGGAAGGGAGCAGAGGAGAGGAGAGGTGGGTGGTCAGTGCTAGCCAGTGCCACATGGGGCCCACTTGATTGTACATGTCTAAGGATGGGTCAGAGGCATTTTTATTATGAAATATGATACATTCATTTTACAGTTTCCTAGCAACAGGATGCCAATCAGGTGGCTGTAATTCAAGGATTCTTCTTTGTTAGGAAGGAGCTGGGAGCAGCAGGGTAGGGTGGGAGGACTTCCCAACATGAGAAACAACTGACAGTTTGCTTTGAGGATGAGGAAACCAAGCCTGCAGAAGAAGGAACCTTGGAGAGTTTGCCTTACTTCCTTCAGACTCTTTGAAGCAGGAATTCGCCCTGCTGCTGCTTCTGCTGGCTTCTTGCTTCTGCACTAATTACTAGTGTTGATGGGTCCAATTTCAAGTCATATGGCATGTTCCTGAATCATACCCAGAGCTTGCTCTGTGCACAAAGCACTGGCAGTACAAGACAAATCAGGACAGGAACAATAAACCGTCTCAAACTTCCCTAGCATGTTGGCTAAGATTTGGAAATGCTGCAATCACCAACTCACGTGGATAGGTCCCTGAGACATTATCCTGTGGCTCATTCCCACTCTTTTTAGCACCTGCAAATTTATTACATAAGATACTATTTTGTACTCAATTTAATTAGTTAGAACTATCTGTAGTCATTTGAAATACTCTCCATGTTGATTAAAATAATTAGTGTAGGGCTACTAAATATTTACCTAAGATATGAATCCAGGGGGAATTTGATAAATTTAATTAGCAAGAACTAATTATTGTTATGATAGGAATTAGGGTTTAATAAATTTAATTACGGAGCACAAATGACGGTTTCTTAATTAATAGATACTAGTTGCAAACACAAGAGCCATGATCATATTTTCAGGCAGGACATGCTATTCAGCACACCTTCCAGATGTCAACTCTAGCAGCCATGGCGACTTACAATAAGAGGAGCTAACACCTGTAAAGTGCTTCTGCTGTCAGGCACAGGTCTAAGAGCTGTTAGCATATGAATTCATTTAATTCTTACAACAACTTTACCGTTATCCACATTTTACATGTATAGAAACTAAGGCACTGAAAGTTTACGTACCTTGCCTAAGATTACACAGCTAGGAAGTGGCAGAGCTGGCACTGGATCCCATGCAGTTTAGCTCAAGCATCCATGCTCTTTACTATCTCTAATACCTAAACCAACCAAACTACAAAAATAAAAATAGAAAGTGTGAATGTTCAAAAGATCAGCAACCAAAATGCTCAAGTCTGCTTTGTTAGTCAAGTATAATAGACTTGTGCTGTTTGCAGATTTCATTTACACAATTGTGGAGATTCTAAAGAGACCCTGAAGGCACCTGGCCTTGGGTCATTTATAATTTTGCTGAGGCTCAGATGTGGAAAGGCTGGGGTGATGAAACTGATGAGTAGTGAGTGAGCAGAGCTGCATTCAGGGTTGCATTCCAAGAGTACTCTGTGGTGCTTCCTTATCTGGCTCGTTCTGCATATGTATTCTATTCGGGAATTTTCTACCATCATGGCATTTGCGAGTTTGGAGAATCAAGAGAGTATCAGGGGTCTACTATGTAATAACTTTGCAAAAAGTACAATTTGTACTCCAACCAATCACGGGCATGCGCCCCATTCAGTCTAGGATATTTAAAGCTGAGAGTCCTTTCACAGTAATCAAAACGGTCCTGAATCACTGCCTATCTGACCAGACATGGCAGGTTCCACATGATCAGGCCCTGACCTCTTGCACTCCCTATTAGGAAATGCCTTTCTTCAAGAGGGTCTGGCTCATTTCTAACTTGATATCAAAATAGGGCTTTGGTGATGTCCCTGAGTGCTGTTAATGAATTCACAGGGAAGATACAGACCCTTCCATCACACTCCCTTTGGTGCCAGGGATATTCTGAAAGGACAATGACTCTTACCTGAGGACAATTACATAAGGTAATCCATGTCAATGAGCTCACTACAGCACTTGAGCTGTATTCAGTATTGGTTGTATATTTTCCTATATTTGTAATAAATAAAAAAGTGAAGACTCTTGCAGTCAGTGTCCGGAATCCCATGAAAGGTTGGTGTTTCAGGATGCCCAGTGGAACAGCCCAACCTGTGCTTAGCCATAAGTATGCAAATTATGGCCATTGCAGGAGGAAATACAGAGCAAGGATCCCCTCCAAGTCAAATGCTCTACATGAGGAGCTGAAATTCTCCTATCTCTCAGTGTTTCACACAGGGATGCAGAGGACCACTTGACTTGGCCTATAAGGAAAGTCCTTGCTTTGTTCTTGAGGCCTGGAACCTGACAAACTGTACACATCACTTGGATCTCCAAGGGCAGCCTGGCTTGCAGAGATCAGTTTCCTAAGTAGATTATTTGACAACAAAGTATATGAAGAGCAAGCCAAAAACGTGGAATGTTTACCAGGTGGAGACATCAGCTGCAATCTTCATGCTCTGCACTTGTGTCCCCAGCTCTGATCAGAGCAGAAGTCTCTCCTTCAGTCCCCTGGTCTGGGTAGCAGCCTTCTGAATCAGCAGCTCCCTCAGGAGGCAGACCAGACATAGGCATAGGTTGCACCCCAAGTTCATCCCTCAGAAATATCCTATCTGGCTTGTTTCTAAAGTTCTTCAAGGTTTCGTCTGTAGCTCACCTTACTTGTAATTGAGAGAAGTCGCTATAAACTTCCCCTAAGTTCTGTGCTGAGTCATACAGCAGTGATATTTTCCCTTGGTCACGTGCTCCAGGATTCCGTCCACCCTTCATGGGAGCCCAACTCATGGAATGAAATCCTAGTGAGTCCCAGAATCAAGCTCATCGCACGTTTAATGGAAAACTCTTCCTGCCCTTGATACATTTTTACATAACAGGTGACAAGTCAGTGCCTCATTCTATGCCCCGCTACACATATATTTTGGCCACCAAATATGACCCAAGAATTTATTAAAGTTGGTCATTTTGCTGTAATCAGAGAAGTCACTGGATATCAATAAAGACAGCTTTACATTAGCAGAGGCAGGCTAGTATAGAAGAACTCAAGTCTTCTGATCCCAATTCAGTGCTCCTTTCATTGTATGCAAAATGATGTAGAACATCTTTCTAAGAACACATGTCCTGTAGGCCTAACTGCCATTCTGAAATCTGGACAATGTTTGGAATGTATGGTCTAACTTCTTTCAAAATGTTTGAATTATTCACATTAGCAACATGAAGCGAGACCACTAGACTCAACAGATGCTTCCTAGAGCTTTTTTTCCAGGAAAAAGGGTTGACTGGCTACTGTCATAGGCACCGGTCCCCAGTTCCCAGCTCATATTCTTACCCAGTGTCCTTCCCATCAAGAATTCTGTCTTTGGGACTTCCCCGGTGGCGCAGTGGTTGAGAGTCTGCCTGCCGATGCAGGGGACACGGGTTCATGCCCCGGTCTGGGAAGATTCCACATGCCACGGAGCGGCTGGGCCCGTGAGCATGGCCGGGGAGGTTGCGTGTCTGGAGACTGAAAAAAAAAAAAAAAAAAAAAGAATTCTTTCACCTGTGCCTTTGGGACATTAGGGAGTGCCGGGGCTTCATTCATGGGGCAAATGGGTAATTGTTAAAGGACAGCATTATGGGGAGATTGCAAAAACCCAGATAGTCTAAGGCCCAGGGCTTTCTATTCAAAGTGGGATTCTGGAAGATCTAGATTGGTGCCAAAGTGCAGAACAAGCCTGGAGATCACCTCCCTCAGGCTCAGCTTTGTTTTGAAGAAATGGCATTTCTCCCTCAGGTCAATCCTGAAACCCAGTTTAATCTAAGGGGAGCAACACAGGAGAGGGAAAAAAAAAGAAGATGAGAAAAACCAATAAATAGTAATAACAGGAAGCAGGAAAAGACAGGCCTGGAGATGTGCAATTCCTTTTGTGCCTGCTGAATGAACTCTGGTGGGGATGTGGAAAGAGAATTATCCTATTTATATATTGAAAGGAATTTTAAATATGCATAGGCAGGGAGAGCGGATCCACAGAGATTGAAATGCAAAACACAGTATGGTCTGAGCATCTCTCCTTCTATCTTCCAGTACCATTAGCAAGTTCCTTGCACCAATTTCTGGAAAGCTCCTTCTAAAACTCAGAGCCATCCTTCTCCTTACTCAGCAATTCTATCTTAGAAAAGCAATTCTATTTTTATAAAGAAATGGGCCTTCACTTGCAAAACACCTTGCAAATGCTTTCAGACAGAAACAGAGCTCACGTTTCTACACTGATGCACACACATGTCCAACCAACCCATTCACACACACACACGCACACACACATATACACACACATGCACGCCTCCTTCTGCACCACAATCTCCTGGCTGCTTGGCACTAAGGTGTTTTTTTTTTACATCTTTATTGGAGTATAATTGCTTTACAATGGTGTGTTAGTTTGTGTTTTATAGCAAAGTGAATCAGCTACATATATACATACATCCCCATATCTCCTCCCTCTTGTGTCTCCCTCCCACCCTCCCTATCCCACCCCTCTAGGTGCTCACAAAGCACCGAGCTGATCTCCCTGTGCTATGCAGCTGCTTCCCACTAGCTACCTATTTTACATTTGGTAGTGTATATGTCCATGCCACTCTCTCACTTCGTCCCAGCTTACCTTTCCCCCTCCCTGTGTCCTCAAGTCCATTCTCTACAACTGCGTCTTTATTCCTGTCCTGCCCCTAGGTTCTTCATAACTTTTTTTTTTTTTTAGATTCCATATATATGTATTAGCATACGGTATTTGTTTTCCTCTTTCTGACTTATGTCACTCTGTATGACAGGCTCTAGGTCCATCCACCTCACTACAAATAACTCAATTTCATTTCTTTTCATGGCTGAGTAATATTCCATTGTATATATGTGCCACATCTTCTTTATCCATTCATCTGTTGATGGACACTTAGGCTGCTTCCATATCCTGGCTATTGTAAATAGAGCTTCAATGAACATTGTGGTACATGACTCTTTTTGAATTATGGTTTTCTCCTGGTATATGCACAGTAGTGGGATTGCTGGGTCGCA
This sequence comes from Phocoena phocoena, assembly GCF_963924675.1. Classification (NCBI taxonomy): domain Eukaryota; kingdom Metazoa; phylum Chordata; class Mammalia; order Artiodactyla; family Phocoenidae; genus Phocoena; species Phocoena phocoena. The sequence continues at coordinate 72,660,013 of NC_089232.1, read as the reverse complement.
TGGTAGTTCTATTTGTAGTTTTTTAAGGAACCTCCATACTGTTCTCCATAGTGGCTGTATCAATTTACATTCCCACCAAAAGGCACTAGGGTTTTAGATACTGTAGGTTCATAACATGCACATGGAAACAACTTTTCACGCTACTGTGCAGGGAGACACAGTAGTGTGGATTAAAGGCCAAGGAAAATATCATCATTCAACTGATCACAATCACTTTGTGAACATGTAAAAGACAGAAAACTGGTCATATTTCTTCATTAATATACTTCATTCACATTGAGAAAACAATCCTTTATTCCACACAAATATCTCCTTCCTTACTAAATCTCCCCATTCACCATCCCCACCAAGCACACGTTACCTCTCCTAAAATAGAAGGAGCTACTGTCCTCAGAGGCTTCACTGAGGACCAAATAAATAGAGTAGCTGCTGCTGGCTGCCCTACCATGGACCAACACACCTTAAGTTCCAAATCAAAGCTCTGAAAGAAAGAGGAATTACTAAATAAAAACAAGACCTTTAATCCATTTGGAGTTTATTTTTGTGTATGGTGTTAGGGAGTGTTCTATTTCATTCTTTTACATGTAGCTGTCCAGTTTTCCCAGTACCGCTTATTGAAGAGGCTGTCTTTTCTCCATTGTATACCCTTGCCTCCTTTATCATAAATTAGGTGACCATATAGGCATGGGTTTATCTCTGGGCTTTCTATCCTGTTCCATTGATCTATATTTCTGTTATTGCGCCAGTATCATACTGTCTTGATTACCGTAGCTTTGTAGTATAGTCCGAAGTCAGGGAGCCTGATTCCTCCAGCTCTGTTTTTCTTTCTTAAGATTTCTTTGGCTATTTGGGGTCTTTTGTGTTTCCATACAAATTGTGAAATTTTTTGTTCTAATTCTGTGAAGAATGCCATTGGTAGTTTGATAGGGATTGCACCGAATCTGTAGATTGCTTTGGGTAGTACAGTCATTTTCATGATATTGATTCTTCCAATCCAAGAATATGGTGTATTTCTCCATCTGTTTATGTCATCTTTGATTTCTTTCATCAGTGTTTTATAGTTTTCTGAGTACAAGTCTTTTGCCTCCTTAGGTAGGTTGATTCCTAGGTACTTTATTATTTTTGTTGCAATAGTAAATAGGATTGTTTCCTTAATTTCTCTTTCTGATCTTTCATTGTTAGTGTATAGGAATGCCAGAGATTTCTATTCATTAATTTTGTATCCTACAACCTTACCAAATTCATTGATTAGTGCTAGTAGTTTTCTGGTGGCATCTTTAGGATTTTCTATGTATAATATCATGTCATCTGCAAACAATGACAGTTTTACTTCTTTTCCCATTTGTATTCCTTTAATTTCTTTTTCTTCTCTGATTGCCTTGGCTAGGACTTCCAAAACTATGTTGAATAAGAGTGGCAAGAGTGGACATCCTTGTCTTATTCCTCATCTTAGGGGAAATGCTTTCAGTCTTTCACCATTGAGTATGATGTTTGCTGTGGGTTTGTCATATATGGCTTTTATTATGTTTAGGTAGGTTCCTACTATGCCCATTTTTCTAGAGAGTTTTTATCATATATGGGTGTTGAATTTGTCAAAAGCTTTTTCTTGAGCTATTGAGATGACCATATGGTTTTTATTCCTTAATTTGTTAATATGGTGTATCATATTGTTTGATATGCATACAATGAAGAATCCTTGCATCCCTGGGATAAATCCCACTTGATCATGGTATATGATCCTTTTAATATGTTGTTGGATTCTGTTTGCTAGTATTTTGCTCAGGATTTTTGCATCTATGTTCATCAGTGATACTGGTCTATAATTTTCTTTTTTGTGTGATGTCTTTTTCTGGTTTTAATATCAGGGTGATGGTGGCTTTGTAGAATGAATTTGGGAGTGTTCCTCTGTCTGCAATTTCTTGGAATAGTATGAGAAGATCTGTGTTAGCTCTCCTCTAAATTTTTGATAGAATTTGCATGTGAAGCCATCTGGTCCTGGACTTTTTAAGACCAGACACTATAAAACTCTTAGAGGAAAACATAGGAAAAACACTCTTTGACATAAACCACAGCAATATCTTTTTTGACCCACCTCCTAGAGTAATGAAAATAAAATAAATAAACAAATGGGACCTAATTAAACTTAAAAGCTCGTGCACAGCAAAGGGGACCATAAACAAGATGAAAAGACAACCCTCAGAATGGGAGAAAATATTTTCAAATGAAACAACGGACAAAGGATTAATCTCCAAAACATACAAACAGCACATGGAGCTCAATATCAAAAAAACAAACAATCCAATTAAAAAACGGGAAGAAGACCTAAACAGACATTTCACCAAATAAGACATACAGATGGCCAAGAGGCACATGAAAAGATACTCAACATCACTAATTATTAGAGAAATGCAAATCAAATCTAAAATGAGGTATCACCTCACACTGGTCAGAATAGTCATCATCAAACAATCTAGAAACAATAAATGCTGGAAAGGATGTGGTAAAAAGGGAACCCTCCTGCACTGTTGGTGGAAATGTAAATTGATACAACCACTATGGAGAGCAGTATGGAGGTTCCTTAAAAAACTAAAAATAGAACTACCATATGACCCAGCAATCCCACTACTGGGTATATACCCTGAGAAAACCAAATTCAAAAAGAGACATATGCCACAATGTTCATTGCAGCACTATTTACAATAGCCAGGACATGGAAGCAAACTAAATGTCCATCAACAGATGAATGGATAAAGGGGATGTGGCACATATATACAATGGAATATTACTCAGCCATAAAAAGAAATGAAATTGAGTTATTTGTAGTGAGGTGGGTGGACCTAGAGTCTGTCATACAGAGTGAAGTATGTCAGAAAGAAAAAAGCAAATACCGTATACTAACACATATATATGGAATCTAAAAAAACAACCAAAAAAAAATGGTACTGATGAACCTAGTGGCAGGGCAGGAATAAAGATGTAGACATAGAGAATGGACTTGAGGACACGGGGAGGGGAGGGGGTAGCTGGTGCGAAGTGAGAGTAGCATTGACGTATATACACTACCAAATGTAAAACAGTTAGTTAGTGGGAAGCAGCAGCATAGCACAGGGAGATCAGCTTGGTGCTTTGCAACCACCTAGAGGGGTGGGATAGGGAGGGTGTGAGGGAGGCTCAAGAGGGAGGGGATATGGGGATATATATATGCATATGGCTGATTCACTTTGTTGTACAACAAAAACTAACACAGTATAAGTGAAGTAATTATATTCCAATAAAGATCTATTAAAAAAAAAGAAAAGACCTTTTTCAATCATCTTAATTTTTCCCCACCCCCCAGTCTCTCCCTTTCTCACAAATTCATACAAAGTCCCTGGCCCTCTTCGGTTCTGTTGATTTACAGGATTTAGTCACTGACCTGGGTATTACTCTGGGAAAGCTGCCATTCTCTGGTTACTTATAGGAGAGGATATTTTGAAATTATGAAGATTGCTAATAGAAAGTCAAGACCTTCAGATTTTTATAACAGGCTTCCAGTAAATGATTAAAATATAGAGAAGAAAGGGAAGAGAAGGAGAGATGAATTGTGAGAGCACAATCAATACCTCAGTGTCAGCACTCTGTTTGTTGTGTGTGGCTTCTTCAAGTAGGAGGACATCTTGGACGAGTAGCTGTATAGCTTGACCATCCACCCAAGACCCAGGAAGAAGCCCTTTACCAAATTCCTGACCTACTTGCAGGCCCAGTCACATTCTGCAGGGTTTGCCTGGCTAATATCTCTGTATCCTTTATGTTTAGTATCACTTCCTCTAGAAATCTCTCTCAGAATGCTTCCCTTTTGACGTTTGAGTCATTGCAGTTTGGAGGGAGAGGGCTTCAAAGATAGGAAAGATGACTAACTCCATACTGAGATATTGAGATCTGTGGGTTTTGTGATTTCTACAGAGAATCCAGGTGGTGAGATGTAGTGAACAGCTGGCTCTCTGGGCCTGGATATCAGGGCAGAAGGCTGGGTTCAGAAGCAACTGGGAAGCTACCAGCAAATGAACTGTCCTGAAGGCAATGGGTTGAGGGGAGTCCCCAGGTGTAGCCTAGGCTTGATGCATCCCTGGGCCGCCACCATGCAGAGGGGCGATATCAAACTCGGAGGAAAGAGATGAAGTCAGAGCTCTATGTGAAGGGTTTTCTGCAGGCCCAGATTCATGATACCAGGGTACCATCATACCTGGGCCTGATGATGAATCATCATCACTGTAATAACATTAATGTAACATTTCTTACTGAGAGTCCAGGAAAGTGCTTACATCTACACTAAGCTTTCAGGCAATCAAACACTGCATTTTTTTTAAAGCCTGAAAATGGTATTAATGTGTGAAAAACACTTAAAAAAAACCCCACCAATATCTTGAGAACAACTGAGAAGAACGTTTCACCAGGTTGTCTACAGTTCACAGCTCCAGCCTGAGCACAGGCTTGTAAAGACATATAACAAACGTGCCTCTCTCCCTGAGGAATAAGCACCTGAATCACCCACTGCCTTCAAGTGTGGCACCTACCATAAAAACAACTCTCCCTTTGATTGCCATAAAATGCTCACATTTCCTTAGTGTTGATTTGCAGGTGAGAGGCTGAGGGAGCCCAGAACCAGGTCTCCAATTAGGCCTCATTATCACTAACCAACAATGGACCAGTGGAGGGACCGAATGAAAACTCTAACAGCCATCTCTCTGGGTGATTTGATGTCCACATCTTCCATCTCCCTTGCAGCCTTCCTTATGCTATTTAGGCTGGGCTCATAATGTTAGGGGATCTCTTTTCCAATGGAAGCAGAACTATAGTTTGGCAAAAAAATAAAACCATGGTCCAGTTAGATAAAGGGAAGCTATGTATGCCTTAAGCCTTCTCCCCCTAATTTCCATTTATAAGGACATTTGCAGAGCCTTGAAGGCATCTGCTTCTGAGTTCTGTGTCTGATAGTGCTATCATAACCTGCTTTAACCTTTTACATGCCGTTGGCCTACCTGTGGCTTTCCCTGCTGATCATTTTCCATGATCCAGATTAAGGACCACCTCTCTCATGATGGCTGATGGTGCCAGTGAACTGACACCACCCTGACACAAATGGGAACCTTCTTAGACCCTTCCCTTGGTCTCACATCTAGGTACCATGTATGTCCAGGAGAGTACCACCCTTGGCACATCACCCATAGCCCACCCCATGCGAGCTCAGAGCCCCATCCTTTCTTATCAGAATTTGAAATTTGTCTTAGTTAATTCTCCCTCTAATCCTTATCACATACAGAAAGCAGAATGAGCTTTCTACAATGAGTGTCTGACTTTTCCATTCTTCTGTTAAAAACTCTTTAGCCCCATCACTGCCTTCCCATGCATACAGGAGGAAGTCCAAGCTCCTGCCCATGGCTTACAAGGTCTCCATGATCTGTTCCCTCTCTGCCTTGCCAGATGTAACCCCTGTGCAGGACAAAGTGTGTCAGACAACTAAGGAGATGATTTTATTCAGGCTATTGCAATAGGAAGAACGAATGAGGAACATATCAAAGAACAGGAAGGGGCTTTGAATTTGATAATAGACAGGTAAACCAGGGAGTCATGGGCAAGTCCTATGGAAGTTATGAAGAAGAACTGAGATGGGCCTATCTAGGAATATGTGAGATCACAGTGGTTGTTTTTGTGGTTAGATTTTCTTGGAACACAAAAGGGTGGGGAGACTTCCTAAAAGCTATCTCCAGGAGCACAGGACTCAAGTAAAGTTCAGCATTGTCATCTCATTTCACTCCACCACTCTGACTTCTAGCCATAGACACACTCACCTGAGCTGTTTTCACACCCCCGGGACAGAGCTCAATCTGCTCTCTGTGAATGGAAAGCCTTTCTCTGTCTTCTATGCCTGAACAACTTTCAAGATTCAGTTCAAGATGTTACTTTCTCCATAAAATCTTAATCAGGACCCACTTTGTTGTTATAAGGATTAAACAGAGTGATGTAAGTGAAGTCCTTTGCATGGGGCACCTGGTAAGCACTGAAGAAACACAGACTTATAAACACCTTTCCTGGTTGGGTCATGCAGGTGGAGCTGCCCCCACAGTACCCCACTCAAAACATCTGTCTTCACACCTGAGACACCAGGACTCAGTTGTTGCCATGAGCTCCTCCTCATGCTGTTTATTCATGCTTTTAACAAACATTTATTAATCCTCACTGGGGCTACAGCAGTGAACAAGACAGTCTTGCTGCCAGCCCCCATGGAGATAACAGCCCCTGAGGCTACATATGAGTAAGTAAATAACTGCAATTTGGAGTGGTGCAAGCACAAGGAGGCTACTAGATATGCATGCTCTGGGGGTTAAAAGTAGACCTCTGACCCAGACCGGGGCTGGGTGCACACAGGTTTCTGGGAGGAAGTGATGGCTAAGCTTAGATGAGGAGGAAACTGTTCAAAACATAATTTGTAAAAGATCTAGAGCCTGGAATGAGAGAGGGAGGAAGGAAGGGGAAATGCCTCACTTAAGGCAAGATAACTGGTCATCCCTTTCTTTGCCTTCCTAGTCTACACACACACACACACACACACACACACACACACACAAACACACTAACACTCACTCACACACAGAAACATGCAGACACTTCCCTCATGGCTTATCTCTGTTCTGCCTATAAGCGTCAAGGTGTGAAGAATGAACCTTTTATCCTACACCTTGGATGGACTGTCTGTGTCTGAATTTTTTGTTTTGGTGCTGATAGGAATCTAAGTTATTAACCCTGATAAGCACCCTTTAATTTTTTTTCCTTAGAAGTTAAGTGGGACTAAGACTTTACTTAGAGGAAGAGCTGGGGGAAGAGAGTAAGGAGGTCACATGATAAGCACTCAATAACCATTTCCTTCACTTGTTCCAGAGCCAAACCTTTCTAGCAGCAAGTGTGATGAATTTGTGCACTGTGTGTACAGTAGTAACATTAGATATTGTCAGGAAAAAAACAATGTTTTGGAAAGCTTGTTCCAGGCAACATGCATGGGGATAAACCCCTGGGAGTCCAGAGTGTTGGGAGCAGGGCTGCTGGTGAGTAAGTGGGGGGAGGTGGAGACCAGGGCCAAAGAATGAGTGAGGGGCTGCCAGCAAAGGCCCAAAATGCCTCTCTGGGAGAACTGAATTCATTAACTTCAACTTTGAGTCCTCATCCGTCTTCTGCACTGAGGGACTGCTGTAGATGGGCCACTTAATGACACTCACAATAACACTCACAATACCTGCGGTTGGCTAGGGACGTGGCTGTTTGTATGAGATACCACCCTTAGCCACTAAGAGCTCTCTGTGTGCTCTGCTTCACCAGCCGTCTACCATCAGCCCCTGCAGACACACCATGGGCACTCATCACCAGCCCAGAAACTCCATTCACTGTGAAGCTCAGGTCAGCCCATTGCTCCACTGCCTCTGCAAAAGGCTGTTCCAGGGCCAAGGATGCACAGGGAATTGTTAAGGATCTATAAAGGAGTTGAGAAAAAAATACGGTGTAACCAGAAGAGCCCTTGAGAGCCAAGATCAGCTTTATATTTTGCAGGGTCCAGTGAAAAATGAAAACATGGAGTTCCTTGTTCAAAAATTATTAGCAATTTCAAGATGGCAACAGCAGAGCATGAATCCAAGCCTAGGACCCTTCGGATCGCAGGGCCCTGTGTGACTGCACAGGTTGGACAAAGTCAGACCAGCTCAGAGGTCATAATATCCAAACCCTTTATTTTATGAGTGAGAAAATTAAAGACCAGAAGTGGAAAGCATTCTCTTGTTCCAGTCCCATGCGATTTCATGCAGTAGGAGGCCTCCACACTGGGGTTCCTTAGTCATGAACTGTTCATTTACCAGTTGTGCGACCCCAGACAAATTATGTACTCTCTTTCTCCCTCAGTCTCCTCACCTGTACAATGGGGGTAATAACAGTACAGACCTCAAAGATTATTCATTAGAATTAAACAGGCAGAGAATTCAGAACAGTAAAGAGGCAGAGAATTCAGAACAGTACATGAGCTATAGTAGCTCCCAATAAACGATCACAATTTTAAATACTGGTAATAGCAGTAGTAATGATTGTAGTATTTCAGTAAGCTCCTCCTTTTGTCTCCTTTGAGTGGCTTTCCTTTTCTGTATCAAGGAGGGGACACCTTTGCCAACACTGACTGTGAGCCACCTCACCGTGGTCATAGTTGTAGGGCAGAGGTCCCCAACCCCCGGGCCACAGACTGGTGCTGGTCCGAGGCCTGTAAGGAACCGGGCCGCACAGCAAGAGGTGAGCAGCAGGCAAGCGAGCGAAGCTTCCTCTGCTGCTGCCCATCGCTTCCCATCGCTCGCATTACCGCCTGAACCCTCCCCTCCACCCCCCAACCCCACCCCCATCTGTGGAAAAACTGTCTTCCATGAAACCAGTCCCTGGTGCCAAAAAGGTTGGGGACCACTGCTGTAGGAATTAGGGCTATAATTCCTATAGAGAAAGGCTAGACTCATAAAAAGCTGACTCCAGCAGTCCTGCTCCTGGGACCCTGCAGCATTTACTCCCATCAAAGGCTGGGCTATCTTAAAAAAGAAGGAAATCCTGCCATCTGTGACAACATGAATGGACCTGGAGGGCATTATGCTGAGTGAAATCAGCCAGACATAGAAAGAGACATACTTTATGATCTCAGTTATATGTGGAATCTAAAATAGTCAAACTCATAGAAGCAGAGAATAGAATGGTGGTTACCGGGAAATGGGGAGATAATGCTTAATGATACAAAGTTTCAGTTATGCAGGATAAATAACTTCTGGAGATCTACTATACAGCACAATGCCTATGGCTAACAGTGGTTTATTGTATACTTACAATTTCCTAGGAAGGTAGATCTTAAATGTTCTTCACCACAAAATAATAATAAATAATAAAGGGGATGGAAGGAGACTTTGGGAGGTAATGGGTATATTTCTGGCCTTGATGGTGGTGATGGTTTCACAGGTGTGTACTTATTCCCAAACTCATCGAGTGGTATACAATAAATGTGTACCGCTTTTTATATGTCAATCATATCTCAGTAAAGTGGTTTAAAAAAGTAAAGCTCCTAGTAGATTAAAAGAAAAAAAAAAGATAGGACTGAGCTGCATAAAGGTAGGGCTTCTCAAACTGCTTTCATTACATAACAGCAGGATGTCCAGGAGTGCCTGCCAAAAGCTCACATTTCTAAATCCCAACTCAGACCCAATAAATCAGAACCTCCCAGGGTGGGATCTAGGAATCCAGTCTAACAAGAACCTCTAGAAATTCTTATTTCACACCAAAGGGTGAGAACCACTGTCCAAGGCCAGCTGCAGGTGCACGGCCATCAGCAAGCCCTCCGGCGCGTGGTGCCTGCATCGAGCGTGGCATCCGCCTCACTCCTTCAGGCTGTCTAGCCCCATGGTAATATTGCATGGGGAGGGCACCCAGCAGCCACCAATTAGAGCATGTTGGTTGGCTGTCAGATGGTTCACCACACACATCTCACATCTAACACACAAGGAAGGCCAACTGCTGTGCCAGTTGGTCAGGCTGTTCCATCTGGGCCTGGTCCAGGGAGACTCTGGCTGGGGTCCTGAGAGTGACCCAGAGAGGAAAAGCATGTCACCACCCACAGTGTCTTGCTCTTTGCAGCCTCCAACTGTGGGACACCTCTCCCAATTCTGGAATTTACTCAAGCCTCACAGCTTACTGCTAAAGCTCGAGCTATATAAAAAAAGAACGAGGGGCATTTTAAGCCTCACTTTAAACAGACTTCAGAAGGATAAGGGGGTCAAAAGGTACAACCTTCCAGTTATAAGATAAATAAGTTCTGGGGATGTAATGTACAGCACGGTGACTACAGTTTAACGATACTGTTTTGTATATCTGAATGTTGCTAAAAGAGTAGGTCTTAAAAGCTCTCAACACACACACAAAAGTGTAATTATGTGAGGTGACGGATGTTAACTAGATTTATTGTGGTGATGATTTAGCAATGTATAGATATATCAAATCATTATGCTGTGCACTTTGACTAATACAATGTTATATGTCAATTATATCTCAATGAAACTGAAAAAAAATGTCTTCCACCAGATGCACAAGGTCATAAATTGCTTTAATATGATAAGTTATCTGGTGGTTCTTTATACCAAGCAAATGGCAAACATTCCTCACTACTCAGGGTAGCCTGCCTGGCCCTTTCTGTCTGTCACTTGGGGAAAGAGAGAGAAATCCATTTGAAACCAGGCTCTGGTCATCATGGGGATGGCGGGTGTTGCTTTACCATCCTGAATTAAATTCTCCTCTCCCCAGCATTCATATTTACCTTCTTTCAAAGCACATACTTTGCACTTTTAATTTATACCTTTGTCAGAAATTAAAGCTGACTTGCTCACTTTTTTTGGCTGGCATCTCTAATGGCCCCAAACTCTGCTGCATTTACAAGGAAAGCACAGGAGGAGCTTGGGGATGTCCCAGCACACCCTGCAGGAAAGGGAGCAGCATTCTGAGGAAGTGAGGCGTGTGACCCTGGGGGACCCTCATGGGGCTCTGGATGCCTAGGTGTCTGCTTCAGGACATCTTGAGAGTTAACAACAACTCAGCAAGACTCCCTAAAAGCAGATCCAAGCTTGTGCCCACTACTCATCCACAACACAGCTCCCTGTGTGGCTCAGAGCCACTCCTATAATCCCCTGCACTACATCCACCTGCATCAAATCTTCCCTGTGGACCATGGAGGCAGCCAACATATCCATGTATGAAAATAAGCACAGTATGAGAAAAGAAAAATCATAGGCCCACTTTCCCCAAAGCTTTAGTTTTCATTATTTTGGCTCACAGTGCTTCTTACCAAGTTTTGCTTGTTTGTTTGTTTTATATTTTTATCTACTGTATTATGCTACCACTACCATATAAGCTTCATGAGGGAAGGACTATGATTTGTTTTGTTCGTAAAACATATAGGTGCTTAAAATGTGGTTATTAAAAGAGAGAATGAAGGAATGAGCTCACTTAACCTAACCCAGTCTTGATGGACACCCCTCCCACGAGTGATATCATATGCTACCTAGTTCATAAAGAATATTTAACAAAGACTTGGGGGATAAAGAAGTTTGTTGAAATTATTCTTTTTTAAAAAGTCAAAATATACATAAGCCCATTACTTTAATTGTTTGTTCCAATAAAAAGAAAGGCAACAGTCTAAAAAATAAACATAACCAGAAAAAGAAATAAATATAACAAAAAAAAAACTCCTAGAAGAAAACATGGGTGGTAAGCTCCTTGACACCTGCCTTGGCAATGATTTTTTAGACTTGACACCAAAAGCAAAGTCAACAAAAGCAAAAATAAACAAGTTGGACTACGTCACACTAAAAAGCTTCTTTGTACAGCAAAGGATAACAACATGAACAATCTAATTTAACAATGAACAATCTAATTTAAAAATGGGCAGAGGATCTGAATAGACATTTTTTCAAAGAAGACATACAGATGACCAATAGGTACATGAAAACATGCTCAACATCACTAATTATCATGGAAATGCAAATTCAAACCACATATCACATTTCACCTGTTAGAATGGCTGTTATCAAAAATGCAAGAAATAGCAAGTGTTAGCGAGGATGTGGTGAGAAGGGAACTCCCAGGCACTGCTGATAGGAATTTAAATTGGGGCAAGCCCTACAGAAAACAGTATGGATGTTCTTAAAAAAAATAAAAATAGAACTATTATATGACCCAGCAATTCCACTTCTGGGTATTCATCCAAAGAAAACAAAAACACTAACTTGAAAAGATATATGCACTCCTAGGTTCGATGCAGAATCATTTACAATACCAAGACATGGCAACAACCTAAGTGTCCACCAAGGATGAATGAATAAAGAAAATGTGGTATGTATACACACACACACACACACACACACACACACACACACACACACGAATACTATGCAGTCATGAAAAAGAAGGAACTCTTATCATTTGCAAAAACACACATGGACCTTGAGGGCATTATGCTAAGTGAAATAAGTCAGATGGAGAAAGAAAAATACCACATAATCTCCTTATGCGTGGAAACAAAGAAAAGCACATGAGGGACAAGTGGCAATGCTCAGAGAAAGAAGACACAAGGTCAGGAGAGATGTGCTGAATGTGGATGGGTCTTGGAAGGAGGTTAGCTCCTAAGTCATTAATTGAGAAGAAGACATCCTCTCTTCTGAGAAGACTTCCTGACCTTGCAGGCTGGCAGTCCACATAGTCTTTTGTTTTTAACTGTTTTTTTTTTAATTTATTTATTTTAATTTATTTATTTTTGGCTGTGTTGGGTCTTTGTTGCTGCGAATGGGCTCTCTCTAGTTGCAGCGAGGGGGGCCTACTCTTCATTGCAGTGCATGGACTTATCATTGTGGTGGCTTCTCTGTTTGTGGAGCATGGGCTCTAGGCACGTGGGCTTCAGCAGTTGTGGCACAAGGGCTCAGTAGTTGTGGCGCACAGGCTTTGTTGCTCCACAGCATGTGGGATCTTCCTGGCCCAGGGCTCGAACCCATGTCCCCTGCACTGGCAGGCAGATTCTTAACCACAGGGAAGTCCCCACATAGTCTTAAAGACATTGCCAATCATGGTACTTGTCACAAGATATTTTAGCACCTGTGTACTTGCCCATGCACGTTTGAAAGACTATGTTTTATTTGCCTCTGAATCCTTGGGCTCCAGCACACAGTAAGTTCTCATTAAATGTTGGCCGAACAAATGTTGGCTGAACATGAGTTGGCAGGCTTTTCTGGGTGGAAGGAATGGATTGAACAAAGACTTGTGGCAAGGAACAGTGTAAGCAGACAAGGAATACATGTTTGCTTGTTGCTAAAAAAACTGGAGCTCTGGACGATTCAATGTTATAGTGACAAATGCACCTAAGTTAGTGGTCTAAGCAAAGAGCTGCATTAAGAAACCATCCCTTCCAGCCTGAAGCTACCTTTGTTGCTGCACCCAGATCATTAATAAAGGCATTGCTGTTTCCTCAGTAGTTTTGTGAAAAAAATGAGTACCTGTGTCTTCATCTCCCTCCCTGGGGCTTTCCCTACAGGTTGAAAAACAAGAGGGTTCCAGCTACAGGGAGGGGAAGCAAGATCCCACTTCAGATAACGAGATTCCTGGACGCATGTACACGCCCTGGGTGAGTAAGAAATACCACCAGAATGTCAGGTCAGGGATGGGGTGGTCATGGCACCAGCTCTTCCTCCCGCTCGCTCTTCCTCACAGGATTTCCAGAAGCAACAGACTCTTGTGCTTTCTAACAATAACCTAAACCAGAGGCATCTGCTTTCATCTTTCTCAGCTGAAAGGCCTTTTAAGCTCCCCACTGTTTGTTCTGGTTTATTACTGAAAAGCTAAAACCACAAAAAAAAAAGTATTGTTGGGGGTATTTTCCAGTTGAGATGAAATATTTAACAAGGGTGAGGTGGGGAGGAGGAAGTTTGCTGAAAATACCATTTTTTAAAGGTCAAAAAATGCATAAACCCATTACTTTAATATTGTTTGTTCCCACGAGAGACAAAGTGTTTGCAGCCCTCCCCGCTGCTTCCTCCCCCCAGACTTCTATGCACAAATGCACACACATTTCAGGTCCATCCTCCAAAAGCACAGCTATGATCTTCTTACAGTTCTGCTTAGAATCTTCCTTGGCTCCACCCAGCCAAGAAAATGAGATATAGTCTCCTAGTGCCGCAGGAAAATCCTACCACAATCTAACTTGAACTAGTCGTGTATGCTCACAGCTCAGAGGGTCCTCCCAGCCCCTCTCCATTTCAGCCTATCAAAAAGATATATCCATGCATATATTTTCAATGTATGGTTTTACATCTCTGTGTCATAGAATCATGACAGTCTCTGAAATAATCTCTGTGCCTCTCCCTTCTCATCCATGGTGACACATCAAAACCTGACCCAAACTTTCCATACTTAGCGCAAGTTCGCCTCTTCCAAGATGTCTCCCCATCACCCCAGTTAGAGCCCTCGTGGAGGCACGTGGCCATGCTGGGCATCTTCTCAGGGATCAACTTCACTTTCAGGTTGTGACTTTCCCAAGAGCAGGGGCCAGGATCTATATAACTTTGTGTCCCCCACCAAATACAATGCCTCCGCCTAGTCAGTGCTCTGTATTTTTTGAATGACTGAATTAATGAAGAAAGAAGCCAGCCCCTTCCTCTCTGCAGCATTTACTCCACTATTTGCACAAAAATTAAATTCTTAGAACATGCCAAAGCACTCTACATAATGGATGCTTCTTCTGATTGGATTATAATTAAAATAAGATTTTTTTTTTGGTAACAACATAGTTACCTCAATTGGCAGAAGGGAGATGGCAGATGTAATGGATAATTGATGAAGTTTGAATGTTGCCATAATGTATATCCTATTATGTTTCCTGTTTCAAAAGACAGCTTTAGGGGCTTCCCTGGTGGCGCAGTGGTTAAGAATCTGCCTGCCAATGCAGGGGACACGGGTTCGAGCCCTGGTCCGGGAAGATCCCACATGCTGCGGAGCAACTAAGCCCGGGCACCACAACTACTGAGCCTGCGCTTTACAGCCCGCAAGCCGCAACTACTGAAGCCTGCGCACCTAGAGCCCATGCTCCGCAACAAGAGAAGCCACCACAATGAGAAGCCTGCGCACCACAACAAAGAGCAGCCCAGCTCTCAGCAACTAGAGAAAACCCACGTGCAGCAGCAAAGACCCAATGCAGCCAAAAATTAAATAAATGAATAAATAAATAAAATTTTAAAAAAAGACAGCTTTAGAGGAGCATCCCAAGAACCTGCTGTTGAATTATCATCCCCAAGTATAGCCGGATTATAAAGCATGAGAAAGCTGGAAAATTGAAAGAGCTGACAGAGGAGGAGGGAACAGAATAGGAAGACCACCGGGCTGAAAGAATAGGGCAGTTCATTAGGAGGCTGCAGAGTGGCATGACGGTGGGTCCTAAGTAGCTTGAGTGGCAAGGGCTGCTCCGCACACATTCTAGACAAGTATCGTCCAGTACAGTAGCCATCAAGCAAATGCAGCTATTGAGCACTTGAAATGTGGGTGGAGTGAACTAATATGTGTTGTAAGTACAATAAAATCCATGCTGGATTTTAAAGATTTAATATGAAAAAACAATGTAAGCTATCTGGGGCTTCCCTGGTGGCGCAGTGGTTGAGAGTCCGCCTGCCGATGCAGGGGACGCAGGTTCGTGCCCCAGTCCGGGAAGATCCCATATGCCACGGAGCAGCTGGGCCTGTGAGCCATGGCTGCTGAGCTTGCGAGTCCGGAGCCTGTGCTCCGCAATGGGAGAGGCCACAACAGTGAGAGGCCCACGTACCGCAAAAAAAAAAAAGTAAGCTATCTAATTAATGATTTTTATAACTATTGCACATTGAAGTGATAAGACATTGGATATATTGGGCTAAATAAAATATATTATTAATATTAAATTCAACTGTTTCTTTTAATTTTTTAATGTGGTTACTAGAAAATTTAGTATTACATATGGGGCTAGAGTTCGTGGCTTGGATATTTCTAATGAACAGCACAGTTCTAGACTAAGTTTTCTAGACTAAGTAGGATGTCAGTCTTCTCACCCCCAAGAAGAAAAAAGAGCATCAATCACACTCAAAAAAAAAAAAACAGAAGAAGAAGAAGAAAAATCAAAGCACGTACCAGAGCTGGCAACTTCGTGGTAGCAGAAGAGTCATTTTCTGTCCAGACGTCCATACAAATTTTCGCAGAGCTACAAGGCCTGGGACTGCATCTGAGTGTAAAGAGTAATAAATTAACAGTATAACTATTACCATGGCCTCAGGATACCTGACCATCCTAAGCCCCAAGCAGGAAAAACACCAAGAAGTAATTGTCATATTTGGATGTGGGAATGAAAAAAAAAAAAAAAGGTTCTTTTAAAAGGAGCTGTTATGCTTTAATTTGTATTTTTTCTATCTTTGCAGGGCTCATTCCTATTAATGGTTTATTTAACCTGATGTTCCTAAATGGGCTGGTAAGTGTGGCTTAGCTGATTCTTTATCAGCTTTGGGTACCATTCACTGTAATAATTAGGTCTAATTTCTTACCAAAAAAAGTCTTAAGATTAACGTATAACCAAAGGAGTCTTTGAAATCAGTAACTTTGACCATCACTTCTTCAACCTGAGTAAACTAAGATGTGGCATAGCAACCTGTCAAGGGCCACATGCAATCCTGGTAGGGGTTGGGGTGGGAGGATGGGGACAACAGTTTGAATTTGAGTATTTCTAGTGTCAACAGAAATCTCTTTGCTGTAACTGGCTTAGTCCCCAGTTGAAGTTATGCTTATCCAAAATCTTAGGTGGTATATTAGTTATCTACTGCTGTGTAACAATCTACCCCATAACTTAGCAGCTTAAAACAACACAGTGTATTATCTCAGTGTCTGTGAGTCAGTAATCCAGGTGTGGTTTAGCCAGATCTTCCATCCCAAAGTCTCTCAGAAGGCTGTAATCAACATCACCCAAGGCTGCAGTCACCTGAAAGTTCAACCAGGGCACAGTCTGCTTCCAAGCTCACTCACGTGGTAAATACTTTCATGTATGTATATATGTGTGTTGCAGAGATAAATTCTCATAAATACCGCTATTGCTTTTTCTATTAACTGGACAAATGACTTACCCTGCATTTATATCTGCTCACCACTCTTCTACCTTCTCTCTCTGCTCCCACCCCCTCCCCACAAAGAGTAAAAATAAATTTACCCTTGATTAAAAGACCTGTAATCAAGGGTAAATTTATTTCACAAAAGGCTGTCAGCAGCTTATATAGAACCAACTTCCCTGTATCACATGTAAGTTCTACCAAAAAATGGCTTGTAATGCAATTCTTTGTGAGTTTTCACTTGCAGTTGTACTAACAGATGAAAGATCAAAGAGGGAGCAGTCCCTTGCACAGCCGAATGCCAGTGGCTTCTCAAAACTAAGCCATCACTCTCTCAACAAACAGGCGTCCACCCTTCTGCCCACCAATTCATCTCACCCAAGAGACCACCTGAAGAGCAACTGGACTGAAGGTGAAGCTGCAGCTTTTCAAATAACAAGGAAAGGCAAAAGCCTCTTATGACAGGATGTGTTTCATTCCTCCCTTATTTCCTGTTTGTTGAGGCTCATCAATCCCCCACCTGCACCAGCCAATGGACTGTGAGGGTGGGGGTGAGAAATCGCGGAGAGAAAAACACTCAGGGCAGATATTCTGCAGCTTGGCACCTCCCCTGGCAGGTGCAGCAGGGCTGCTCATAGAGGTCTGGGGGCCAGGGCTTGTGAAGTCTCCCTTCTCCCTCGCTGACCCCACTCTGGCCCCTTTGTCCAATCCTGACGGGACTCCAGTCAACATTTTCACTCCCTTGCCAATGGCTTTAACATCATAATTGAGTTTTACTGCAAACCTCTTTTATAGTTTGTTTATTTCCAAAACCTGCCTATTGTTTCTCTACCTAATTAAACAGTAGACCTGACCATCACATGTAACCATTTACTGATGACTCAGATATCAAACAATGACCTCAAGACCACTGAGTGTGTGTCTGCTTGTTCTCAGTCAAAATGGCCCTAGATCTTTGTGCCTTTAAGTTCATGTACCATTTCCTATAGATTTGCTCTCTCTTCCCTCAAAACTAGGCTTTGACAACCATTTTTACATACGGTTAACCTGCCTGGCTGGAATTCTCTCCTGTATGCAAATCAAAGCATACACACTCATATTCCTCTCTAATGCAGGGCTTCTCATCCATTGGGGGCTGGGGGAGAAAAATACAAAACAAAATATAACATCTATGCAAAATGAGTTACAATGTTCTGATTATAGAGCTCAAGGTCTCTCTCACGAGTTCAATGCATCAGTTTTACCTTCAGTATTAGTTTGCATAGATCCAGTTTAACAGCCTAATAGCTACAAAGAATTGTGAACTCTGGGTAAGTGATTAAAGTCCAATTTACGCCTTAACTTTTATACATGTGTAACAGAAGTTTGGTGTGTATGTGTGTGTGTGTGTGTGTGTGTTTGCACATTACGTTTTCCCTGAACATCACCCACTCCATCATCTGGTGTAGAAATACTGAAGATATTACTGACTCATTATTATTCTTTACTCCTCGCATCTGATCAGTCACCAAGTCCTTATAATTCCACTTAAAATATTTCTCAAATCCATCTCCTCTTATGCGTTCCATTGGCTATTGCTATGTGTAACAGTTTGCTAGGGCTGCCGTGGTGATTGATTTTATGTGTCAACATGATTGTGCCATGAGGTGCCCAGATATTTTGGCCAAACATTACTCTGGGTGTGTCTGTGAGACACTCTCTTTCGGATGAGATTCACCTTTGAATCAGTAGACCAAGTAGAGCAGATTGCCTCCCTAATGAGCGGCTCTAACCCAATCAGCTGAAGGCCTGAATAGAACAGAAAGCCTGACCCTTTCTCAAGTAAGAGGAAACTCCTCCTACCTGACTGCCTGAGCTGGGACATCAGTCTTTTCCTACTTTTGACTTTGAACTAAAACATTGGCTCTTCTTGAGTCTCAAGCCTGCTGGCTTTGGGAACTTTTATCATCTGCTCTCCTGGTTCTCAGGCTTTTTTATACAGACTGTAACTACACCATCATCACTCCTGGGTCTCCAGCTTAGTCTCCATAATTATGTGAGCCAATTCCTTACAATAAATCGATAGATAAACAAACATTCAGACAGACATACCCTGTTGGTTCTGTTTCTCTGGAGAAATCTGACTAATACAGCTGCCATAACAAAATACCACAGATTGGGTGGCTTAAGCAACAGAAATTTATTTTCTCACAGTTCTGGAGGCTGAAAGCCCAAGATCAAGGTATCAGCAGGTTTGGTTTCTCCTGAGGCCTCTCTCTTTTGCTCACAGATGACTGCCTTCTCCCTGTGTCCTCACACGGCCTTTTTTCTGAGCATGAACATCCCTGGTGTATATCTTGTGTCCTAACCTCATCTTCTTCTAAAGACACAAGTCAGATTGCATTGAAACCCACCCTGACAGCCTCATTTTAAGTTAATTACCTATTTAAAGGATCTATCTCCAAATCCAGTTACATTCTGAGGTTCTAGGATTTAGGGCTTCAACCTAAGAATTTTCGGGAGACACAATTAAGTCCATAACTCCATGGCTATTGTCTTAGCTTATGGAAATACTCTTTTATCATTCCTCTCCTTCCTCCTGCCACCTTCCAATCCATCAACAAGTGTTAAAGTACTCTTTCTAAAATCCAAATATGATCATGCATTATCTATTTTATTTGGTCTTGTAAGTTCTTAATGTTTCATTGCTTGTAAGACACAGCTTAAAGTCTTTAGCCAGAAAATATCAAGGTCTTCTGGGTCTCACCCTTAACTACCCCATTCTAGTGTCATCTCTCATCATTCTTCCTCATTTGCCCAACACCCTATTTGTAGCCATCCCAGAAAACTCTGCAGAGATCATTCATCTTTGTGTTCAACCCAGAGGCTTTTTTAACTGTATCCTTTTTGAAATGTGCAGCCTTCCTGAGCACATGCCTTCTGGCCATGGCTACATAATTATCAGTAGATCTGAATCTTCCTTTCCAGACAGAATAAAACTTCAATACTACTTTGTGTCCAAATAAAAAACATATTAATTAGTTAACCCATTAACTATTTTCTGGGTACCTGCATTAGATCCAGCCCTTTCCTAGGGACCAAACTTCCCAGTCTACCTTGGAAGGTGAGAAATGTACATGTCGTAAAAGAACTAACAATACAATCTATACTCTCTTGGCCTTCTCCCAAAGATGGCCAACAGAGATAACTCATCTATATCTATTGCTAAGGATTTGGTACAATCAATGGTTTAAAATAAACGGAAACACAGTGTCTAGCAGAATAGCAACTCTTCTTCTGGCATAACATATACAACAAACCAGTAATAGCCAGCTCCTCTAGTCCACAATTTGCTGCCTAGAAATAGTCATAGGGCTTCCCTGGTGGCGCAGTGGTTGAGAGTCTGCCTGCCAATGCAGGGGACACGGGTTCGTGCCCCGGTCCCGGAAGATCCCACATGCTGTGGAGCAGCTGGGCCTGTGAGCCACAACTACTGAGCCTGCGCGTCTGGAGCTTGTGCTCCGCAACAAGAGAGGCCACGACAGTGAGAGGCCCGCGCACCGTGATGAAGAGTGGCCCCCGCTCGCCGCAACTAGAGAAAGCCCACGCACAGAAAAGAAGACCCAGCACAGCCAAAAATAAATGAATTTAAAAAAAAAAAAAAAGAAATAGTCATAACCAGAAATAACGTAAGTGTGACAGTCTAAAGACTCAGACCATCTATCAGACAGTGATTTCAAAAGCTTAGTGTAGGTGGATTTATAAGACCAATAAGCCACCACTGCCGTTATCTATAATAAAGTAATATAGACCCCTAGGAAGCCTGGGGAGCTGAGAACACTGTGTGCACATGGTTGTGTGGGTAGGGGTGATGTGCTTGGGGGCTACCCATTAGCTCTACACACTGAGACTTCCAGTACAACTTCAATACCTTAAGTTAAGTTGGGCAGTTAAATGCCATCAGGCAATTTCTCCTTCCCTATCAAAACAATAAGCCACAGTATCACTATTGTTAATTATCTGAACAAGCTGCTTACATAGAAAAATAATGCCATCACAAAAGAGATCCACAATGCCTTCCTTGGATTTCCAATTTAAATTTTTTAAGATGTTCAGGTCAGATGAGTAACATTTCACCAAAAGGAAACAGTCTTTTCTGAGTCCTAACTGACCTAAATAGAACAAGCACAGGGAAGGGGATCAATGGGGACAAAATATGCAAGAAGATTTGAAGAGGTGCTGTTGGTTGGCTAAACACTGCACTTATAAGGCACTGGGGAGCACTGATGAAGTCATGGGAGGGAAAAAATATCTTACTAATAATTCCGAAGCTGTGAGCACAGAGACCATAACTACCATATACAGAGAAAGCATGCAGACATATTTTATTAATTTCTGGGTGAATGACCAGACCACATAGCCCTGGGTATTCTAAAACGTGAAGGTAATTGTTGTCATAGCATTCTTTTTTTTTTTTCCCAACATCTTTACTGGAGTATAATTGCTTTACAATTGTGTGTTAGTTTCTGCTGTATAACAAAGTGAATCAGCTATACATATACATATATCCCCATATCGCCTCCTTCTTGCATCTCCCTCCCACCCTCCCTATCCCACCCTTCTAGGTGGTCACAAAGCACCGAGCTGATCTCCCTGTGCTATGCAGCTGCTTCCCACTAGCTATCTCTTTTACATTTGGTAGTGTATATATGCCCATGTCACTCTCTAACTTCGTCCCAGCTTACCCCTCCCCACGTCCCCAAGTCCATTCTCTAGGTCTGCGTCTTTATTCCTGTCCTGCCCCTAGGTTCTTCAGAACCATTTTTTTTTTTAGATTCCATATATATGTGTTAGCGTACAGTATTTGTTTTTCTCTTTCTGACTTACATCACTATGTATGATAGACTCTAGGTCCATCCACCTCACTAAAAATAACTAAATTTCATTTCTTTTATGGCTGAGTAATATTCCATTGTATATAGGTGCCACATCTTACTTATACATTCACCTGTCAATGGACACAGGTTGCTTCTATGTCCTGGCTAATGTAAATAGTGCTGCAATGGACACTGTGGTACATGGCTCTTTTTGAAGTATGGTTTTCTCCAGGTATATGCGCAATAGTAGGATTGCTGGTTCGTATGGTAGTTCCATTTTTGGTTTTTTAAGGAACCTACATACTGTTCTCCATAGTGGCTCTCCATTCCCACCAACAGTGCATGAGGGTTCCCTTTTCCCCACACCCTTTCCAGCATTTATTGTTTGTGGACATTTTGATGATAGCCATTCTGACCGATGTGAGGCGATACCTCATTTTAGTTTTGATTTGCAATAACCTAATGATTAGTGATGTTGAGCATCCTTTCATGTGTTTGTTGGCAATCTCTGTATCTTCTTTGGAGAAATGTCTGTTTAGGCCTTCTGCCCATTTTTGGATGGGGTTGTTTGTTTTTGTGATACTGAGCTGCATGAGCTGTTCGTATAGTTTGGAGATTAATCCTTTGTCAGTTGCTTAGTTTGTAAATATTTTCTCCCATTCTGAGGGTTGTTTTTTTGTCTTGTTTATGGTTTCCTTTGCTGTGCAAAAGCTTTTACATATCATTAGGTCCTATTTGTGTATTTTTGTTTTTATTTCCCTTACTCTAGGAGGTGGGTCAAAAAGGATGTTGCTGTGATGTATGTCATAGAGTGTTCTGCCTATGTTTTCCTCTAAGACTTTTAGAGTGTCTGCCCTCACATTTAGGTCTTTAATCCATTTTGAGTTTATTTTTGTGTATGGTGTTAGGGAGTGTTCTAATTTCATTCTTTTACATATATCTATCCATTTTTCCCAGCACCACTTATTGAAGAGGCTGTCTTTTCCCCACTGTATATTGTTGCCTCCTTTGTCAAAGATAAGGTGACCATATGTGCGTGGGTTTATCTCTGGGCTTTCTATCCTGTTCCATTGATCTATATTTCTGTTTTTGTGCCTGTGCCATACTATCTTGATTACTGTAGCTTTGTAGTATATGCTGAAGTCAGGGAGCCTGATTCCTCCAGCTCCATTCTTCTTTCTCAAGATTGCTCTGGCTATTCGGGGTCTTTTGTGTTTCTATACAAATTTGAAATTATTGTTCTAGTTCTGTGGAAAATGCCACTGGTAGTTTGATAGGGATTTCATTTAATCTGCAGATTGCTTTGGGTAGTAGTCATTTTCACAACGTTGATTCTTCCAATCCAAGAACATGGTATATCTCTCCATCTGTTTGTATCATCTGTAATATCTTTCATCAGTGTCTTATAGTTTTCTGCATAGAGGTCTCTTGTCTCATTAGGTAGGTTTATTCCTAGGTATTTTATTCTTTTTGTTGCAATAGTAAATGGGAATGTTTCCTTAATTTCTCTTTCAGATTTTTCATCATTAGTGTATAGGAATGCCAGAGATTTCTATGCATTAATTTTGTATCCTGCTACTATACCAAATTCATCGATTAGCTCTAGTAGTTTTCTGGTAGCATCTTTAGGATTCTCTATGTATAGTATCATGTCATCGGCAAACAGTGACAGTTCTACTTCTTTTCTGATTGGGATTCCTTTTATTACTTTTCCTTCTCTGATTACTGTGGCTAAAATTTCCAAAACTATGTTGAATATTAGTGGTGAGAGTGGGCAACCTTGTCTTGTTCCCGATCTTGGTGGAAATGGTTTCAGTTTTTCACCATTGAGAACGATGTTGGCTGTGGGTCTATCATAGATGGCCTTCATTATGTTGAGGTAAGTTCCCTCTACACCTACTTTCTAGAGGATTTTTATCATAAATGGGTGTTGAATTTTGTGGAAAGTTTTTTCTGCATCTACTGAGATGATCACATGGTTTTTCTCCTTCAATTTGTTAATATGGTGCATCACATTGACTGCTTTTCATATACTAAAGAATGCTTGCATTCCTGAGATAAACCCCACTTGATCATGGTGTATGATCCTTTCAACGTGCTGGTGGATTCTGTTTGCTAGTATTTTGTTGAGGATTTTTGCGTCTATGCTCATCAGTGATATTGGCCTGTAGTTTTCTTTTTTTATGACATCTTTGTCTGGTTTTGGTATCAGGGTGATGGTAGCCTCATAGAATGAGTTTGGGTGTGTTTTTCCCTCTGCTATACTTTGGAACATTTTGAGCAGGATAGGTGTTAGCTCTTCTATAAATATTTCATAGAATTCGCCTGTGAAGGCATTTGGTCCTGGGCTTTTGTTTGTTGGAAGATTTTTAATCACAGTTTCAATTTCAGTGCTTATGACTGGTCTGTTTATATTTTCTATTTTTTCCTGGTTCAGTCTCCGAAGGTTGTGTTTTTCTAAGAAGGTGTCCATTTCTTCCAGGTTGTCCATTTTGTTGGCATACAGTTGCTTGTAGTAATCTCTCATGATACTTTGTATTTAGGATCAGTTGTTACTTATTTTTCATTTATAATTCTATTGAGTTGAGTGTTCTCCCTTTTTTTCTTGATGAGTCTGGCTAATGTTTTATCAATTTTGTTTATATTCTCAAGGAACCAGCTTTTAGTTTTATTGCTCTTTGCTATTGTTTCCTTCATTTCTTTTTCATTTATTTCTGATCTGATCTTTATGATTTCTCTCCTTCTGCTAACTTTGGGGGTTTTTTGTTCTTCTTTCTCTAATTGCTTTAGGTGCAAGGTTAGGTTGTTTATTTGAGATTTTTCTTGCTCCTTGAGGTAGGATTGTATTGCTATAAACTTCCCTCTTAGAACTGCTTTTGCCACATCCCACAGGTTTTGAGTCGTCATCTTTTCATTGTCATTTGCTGCTAGGTATTTTTTGATTTCCTCTTTGATTTCTTCAGTGATCTCTTGGTTATTTAGTAGTGTATTGTTTATCCTCCATGTGTATGTATTTTTCACATTTTTTTTCCTGTAATTGATATCTAGTTTTATAGCATTGTGGTCAGAAAAGATACTTGATACAATTTCAATTCTCTTAAATTTACCAAGGTTGATTTGTGACCCAATATATAATCTATCCTGGAGAATGTTCCATGAGCACTTGAGAAGAAAGTGTATTCTATTGTTTTTGGATGGACTGTCCTATAAAGATCAATTAACTCCATCTTGTTTAATGTGTCATTTAAAGCTTGTGTTTCCTTATTTATTTTCATTTTGGATGATCTGTCCATTGGTGAAACTGGGGTGTTAAAGTCCCCTACTGTGTTACTGTTGATTTCCCCTTTTATGGCTGTTAGCATTTGGCTTATGTTTTGAGGTGCTCCTATACTGGGTGCATAAATATTTACAATTGTTATATCTTCTTCTTGGATCAATCCCTTGATCATTATGCAGTGTCCTTCTTTGTCTCTTGTAATAGTCTTTATTTTAAAGTATATTTTGTCTGATATGAGAATTGCTACTCCAACTTTCTTTTGATTTCCATTTGCATGGAATATCTTTTTCCATCCCCTCACTTTCAGTCTGTATGTGTCCCTAGGTCTGAAGTGGGTCTCTTGTAGACAGCATATATACAGATCTTGTTTTTCTATCCATTCATCCAGTCTATGTCTTTTAGTTGTAGCACTTAATCCATTTACATTTAAGGTAATTATCAATATGTATGCTCCTATTACCATTTTCTTAATTGTTTTGGGATTCTTATTGTAGTTGTTTTATTTCTTCTGTGTTTCCTGCCTAGAGAAGTTCCTTTAGCATTTGTTGTAAAGCTGGTTTTGTGGTGCTGAATTCTCATAGCTTTTGCCTGTCTGTAAAGGTTTTAATTTCTCCATTGAATCTGAATGAGATCCTTGCTGGGTAGTGTAATCTTGGTTAGAGTTTTTTACCTTTCATCACTTTAAATATGTCCTGCCACTCCCTCTGGCTTGCAGAGTTTCTGCTGGAAGGTCAGCTGTTAACCTTATGGGGATTCCCTTGTACGTTATTTGTTGCTTTTCCCTTGCTCCTTTTAATTTTTTTTTTTTGTATTTAATTTCTGATAGTTTGCTTAATATGTGCCTTGGCACATTTCTCCTTGGATTTATCCTGTATGGGACTCTCTGTGCTTCCTGGACCTGATTGGCTATTTCCTCTCCCATATTACAGAAATGTTCAACTATAATCTCTTCAAATATTTTCTCAGTCCCTTTCCTTTTCTCTTCTTCTTCTGGGACCCCTATAATTAGAATGCTGGTGCATTTAATGTTGTCCCTGATGTCTCTGAGACTGTCCTCAATTCTTTTCATTCTTTTTTGTTTATTCTGCTCTGCAGTAGTTATTTCCACTATTTTATCTTCCAAGTCACTTATCTGTTCTTCTGCCTCAGTTATTCTGCTACTGATTCCTTCTAGAGAATTTTTAATTTCATTTATTGTGTGTTCATCATTGTTTGTTTGCTCTGTAGTTCTTCTAGGTCCTTGTTAAATGTTTCTTGTATTTTCTCCATTCTATTTCCAAGATTTTGGATCATCTTTACTATCATTACTGTGAATTATTTTTCAGGTAGACTGTCTATTTCCTCTTCATTTGTTTGGTCTGGTGGGTTTTTACCTTGCTCCTTCATCTGCTGTGTATTTCTCTGTCTTCTCATTTTGCTTAACTTACTGTGTTTGGGGTCTCCTTTACAGAGGCTGCACGTTCATAGTTCCCATTGTTTTTGATGTCTGCTCCCTGTGGGTGAGGTTTGTTCAGTGAGTTGCGTAGGCTTCCTGGTGGAGGGGACTGGTGCCCTGTGTTCTGGTGAATGAGGCTAGATCTTGTCTTTCTGGTGGGCAGGACCATGCCCAGTGGTGTGTTTTGGGGTGTCTGTGAACTTATGATTTTAGGCAGCCTCTCTGCTAATGGGTGGGATTGTGTTCCTGTCTTGCTAGTTGTTTGGCATGGGATGTCCAGCACTGTAGCTTGCTGGTCGTTGAGTGGAGCTGGGTCTTAGCATTGAGACAGAGATCTCTGCAAGAGCTCTCGCTGATCGATATTATGTGGGGCCGGGAGGTCTCTGGTGGTCCAATGTCCTGAGCTCAGCTCTCCCACCTCAGAGGCTCAGGCCTGACACCCGGCCAGAGCACCAAGACCCTGTCAGCCACATGACTGTGGCAGGTGCCTGACACTTGAGAGAGCAGAGGGTTTAAAGTCAGAAAAACTGGATGAAGTGATGCCTCAGTCACTTGCCGGTTGTGGAACCCAGGCACAGCCCAAATCTCCCTGAGCCTGTTTCTCACCTCCACTCAGCACCAGGGCTGTTCCAATGTCATTGGGTCTCCGCCTGAGCTCTCCCACCTCGGAGGCTCAGGCCTGACACCCGGCCAGAGCACCAAGACCCTGTCAGCCACATGACTGTGGCAGGTGCCTGACACTTGAGAGAGCAGAGGGTTTAAAGTCAGAAAAACTGGATGAAGTGATGCCTCAGTCACTTGCCGGTTGTGGAACCCAGGCACAGCCCAAATCTCCCTGAGCCTGTTTCTCACCTCCACTCAGCACTAGGGCTGTTCCAATGTCATTGGGTCTCCACCTGTCACTCGGGGCTGGTGCACCTCCTCCCCCGTGTCCAGCCCTCAGCTGACCCAGAAGCAGACACTGTCATAGCATTCTTGAAGTGATAACTCATGTGATATTACCCTGTTCAGGTGATGTTAATGGAAGCTGAAATGGGAATAAAATCTCCAGAAAGTCCCCAATGGTCCGAACGACGACAGCGCCTATGAATTTTTCTGGTCTATGGCTCAGCTATGGGGTTGTTGTATTGAACCTTCTGTTTTGAATGCATCCAGCCTTGAATATGAAATGATGGATCTCCTTAGATTTTAAGCCCCCGACACTTTGTTCTATTAATAAATATTCATTTTCCTTTTCTCCCTCCAGTAGCATTTTCTCATCAATCATGGCTGAAGTCATAGCTGTGAAAGCCCTTTATCTGTTACTGTTCATCTCTACGTGATTCTGTGCATCCTTACAAAATTATGAAATTATTGAAGATTGGGTCTGAACCTTTTTAGTGTTGTTTTTAATCATCACTGAATCTGTGTTTATTCCCAGAATGAAACCACTTTGTTATTTTTTCTTCATTTTCTTCTAGTACATGTATAAATCACTCCATTGGAATCTACTGTCTTGTAAAAATAAAAATGATCCCCAAATGTTCAAGAATTACTCAGGGACTATTCAGTATTCAATATGTCAAAGCAGCCAAGACAGACAGTCAGGAAGAAGATTAGAATCAATGAAGAAAAATCCATCCCCGGCACAAGTTGTCCTGCTGCCAGCGCTGTCGGGGAAGGCCTGCTCACTCGGCACTCTCATTACTGGAAGAAAAAGTCTTCAAGCATGAGACCAGGGAGAAGGCTGAAGTCTCTGCTGCCTGAGTTCTTAGGACAAATCCACAGTTTATTTTGTCAAAACAGATACTCCTATGGAGTAGCCGTCTGCTGCATGGTTTTAAAGATCTCCTTCACCTCTCTGCTGCCTCCAGACAGGGAACAGTCAGTGGGGCCACAGCAGGGGCCTTGGGATAACCCCAAAATGCTGGGATGCTGAGATCTCCAATTATTTCCTGCTGATCCACCGACATCAGAGGCTCTCTGCCTGGGGCAGGCTTTTTGCTCAGTTCTGCCACTCTTCTCATCCTTCTATCCAGAGCTGCATATCATCCAGTCTCCTCCTACCCCATTCAAACTCCTTCCACAACTGGGCACTTTAAAAGGTTAACATCTGCCTGGATTTCAAATATGAAAACTGGCTCAGGTGTTGATAGAGTTGATGATAATAGATGATGGTCACAAAAATGGGATCAATGAGCACCTCACAAACCAAGAGTCTGGGAGCACCTTCTGCGGGCATGGCCCATGCCAGGCTGCACATTTGCAAAAGCAGCTCTGGAAGCCACTGGATGGCTACAAGTGTTGAAAGCAGGAAAGAAGTTGGCACAGGCTGAAGACAGTGAACACCTGGAGCAAAGAGGCTTAGTCTTCCCGTTCCATAAGAATATGCTGGAAAAGATGTCTACTTCTAATGCATTGCTAGGCTCACACAATTGCAAAAGGAATCCCAGCTTCGGCATCTGTCTAGATTGTATCTAAAGGCCCTTCCAAACCACTGATGCTTAGACCTTGTGGTCTGGAAAGGAAGTAAATTCAGTTCTTCTGTATGGAATACAGGGTCTGCTTGAACCCCAACCTCTAATCACAAACTCCAAACTCTTTTTGTTTTCCACATCTTTATTGGAGTATAAATGCTTTATACTGTTGTATTAGTTTCTGCTGTAGAACGAAGTGAATCAGCTATATGTATACATACATCCCCATATCCCCTCCCTCTTGAGCCTCCCTCCCACCCTCCCTATCCCATCCCTCTATGTCATCACAAAGCATCGAGCTGATCTCCTTGCGCTATGCAGCAACTTCCCACTAGCTATCTATTTTACATTTGGCAGTGTATGTATGTCAGTGCTACTCTCTCACTTCATCCCAGCTTTTCCTTCCCCTGCTGTGCCCTCAAGTCCATTCTCTACATCTGAATCTTTATTCCTGCCCTGCCAACAGGTTCATCGGTACCGCTTTTTAAAATTCCATATATATACATTAGCATATGGTATTTGTTTTTCTTTCTGACTTACTTCACTCTGTATGACAGATTCTAGGTCCATCCGCCTCACTACAAATAACTCAGTTTTGTTCCTTTTCATGGCTAATATTCCATTGTATATATGTGCCACATCTTCTTTATCTATTCATCTGTGGATGGACATTTAGGTTGCTTCCATGTCCTGGTAGATAGTGCTGCAATGAACACTGTGGTACATGTAACTTTTTGAATTATGGTTTTCTCAGGGTATAGTCCCAGTAGTGGGATTGCTGGGTCATATGGTAGGTCTATTTTTAGTTTTTAAGGAAACTCCATACTGTTCTCCATAGTGGCTCTATCAATTTACATTCCCATCAATGGTGCAGGAGGGTTCCCTTTTCACCACACCCTCTCCAGCATTTATTGTTTCTAGATTTTTTGACGATGGCCCTTCTGACCAGTGTGAGGTGATATCTCATTGTGGTTTTGATTTGCATGTCTCTAATGATTAGTGAATGTTGAACATCTTTT
Source organism: Phocoena phocoena (assembly GCF_963924675.1). NCBI lineage: Eukaryota > Metazoa > Chordata > Mammalia > Artiodactyla > Phocoenidae > Phocoena > Phocoena phocoena. The sequence goes on along the minus strand of NC_089232.1, from coordinate 72,630,279 downwards.
CATGTATTTGTTGGCCATCTGTATGTCTTCTTCGGAGAAATGTCTATTTAGATCTTTCATCCATTTTTGGATTGGGTTCTTTGTTTTTGCGATATTGAGCTGCGTTAGCTGTTTGTATATTTTGGAGATTAATCCTTTGTTAGTTGCTGCATTTGCAAATATTTTCTCCCATTCTGAGAGGTGTCTTTTCATCTTGTTTATGGTTTCCTTTGCTGTGCAAAAGCTTTTACATTTCATTAGGTCCCATTTGTTTATTTTTGTTTTTATTTCCCTTACTCTAGGAGGTGGGTCAAAAAGGATCTTGCTGTGATGTATGTCATAGAGTGTTCTGCCTATGTTTTCCTCTAAGACTTTTAGAGTGTCTGGCCTTATATTTACGTCTTTAATCCATTTTGAGTTTATTTTTGTGTATGGTGTTAGGGAGTGTTCTAATTTCATTCTTTTACATGTATCTATCCATTTTTCCCAGCACCACTTATTGAAGAGGCTGTCTTTTCCCCACTGTATATTGTTGCCTCCTTTGTCAAAGATAAGGTGACCATATGTGCGTGGGTTTATCTCTGGGCTTTCTATCCTGTTCCATTGATCTATATTTCTGTTTTTGTGCCTGTACCATACTGTCTTGATTACTGTAGCTTTGTAGTATACGCTGAAGTCAGGGAGCCTGATTCCTCCAGCTCCGTTCTTCTTTCTCAAGATTGCTTTGGCTACTCGGGTTCTTTTGTGTTTCCATACATATTGTAAAATTTCTTGTTCTAATTCTGTGAAGAACGCCATTGGTAGTTTGATAGGGATTGCACTGAACCTGTAGATTGCTTTGGGTCAAATTACAGGTTGAAAATGCAACCTGTAATTGCAATTTCACAATATTGATTCTTCCAATCCAGCAGCATGGTATATCTCTCCATCTGTTTATGTTATCTTTGATTTATTTCATCAGTGTTTTATAGTTTTCTGAGTACAGGTCTTTTGCCTCCTTAGGTAGGTTTATTCCTAGGTATTTTATTCTTTTTGTTGCATGGTAAATGGGATTGTTTCCTTAATTTCTCTTTCCAATCTTTCATTGTTAGTGTATAGGAATGCAAGAGATTTCTGTGCATAAATTTTATATCCTGCAACCTTACCAAATTCATTGATTAGTTCTAGTAGTTTTCTGGTGGCATCTTTAGGATTTTCTATGTATAGTATCATGTCATCGGCAAACAGTGACAGTTTTACTTCTTCTTTTCCAATTTGTATTTGTTTTTCTTCTCTGATTGCTGTGGCTAGGACTTCCAATACTACGTTGAATAATAATGGTGAGACTGGACATCCTTGTCTTGCTCCTGATTTCAGAGGAAATGCTTTCAGTTTTTCACCATTGAGAATGATGTTTGTTGTGGGTTTGTTGTATGTGGCTTTTGTTATGTTGAGGTAGGTTCCCTCTATGCCCACTTTCTGGAGAGTTTTTATTATAAATGGGTGTTTTTGAATTTTGTCAAAAGTTTTTTCTGCATGTATTGAGATGATCATTTGGTTTTTATTCTTTAATTTGTTAATATGGTGTATCACACTGATTGTTTTGTGTATATTGAAGAATCCTTGCATCCCTGGGATAAATCCCACTTGATCATGGTGTATGGTCCTTTTAATACAAACCCCAAACTCTTTAGAACTGAGTGAAAAGGGAAATGTATCAAGTCTGCTTCCTCATTCATATTTAGGAAACCTGAGCTCAGGAAAGAGAAACTGGCCCAAAGTCATGCATTCAGGTGGACATGTGACCAGGGCTGGAAGCCATGTCTCTGGGTTTTCATACCTAGACTCTTTCCCCACACATCTTAAGTGGGGGTGATATGGGCGGTAGGTTCCTCCTTTCTACTGAAAGCTGAATGTTGGATATAGCTTCCATCAGCTTGAAAAATAGAGCCAGGATGGTTGCAGGACCCAACCAGGAGACTCTGTGGCATGTGGTCATTGAAGCATAAGGCTTTTAACAAAGACCTCCACAGCTGTGTCTCAGGAAGTGTCACCAATACCTATTGTGGGTTTGACTATATGACATGCAACCTTACCCTGGTTTCTTCTTTGTAAAACAATACAGAGATCCTACTGTTCTTACAGAGATGTTGGAAGATCAAATTAATGATTAGTTATGAGCACACAGAATTTCATGGAGATTACTTTTCAATTTCACATTATTATTTTCAACAAAACTGTTGTTATAATTACATGTCCAATGAGTAAGACTAAATATTGGGAGGATTCTTTTTTAACTTAAAAGATGACAAATGCAATCTCAATAAAACAATTTAATACAGTAAAAGCTCATAAAGCATCCCACAATTATGCTTGACATGCACAAATCTCCAATACCAGATGCCCTATGTGACAAATTTCTGACAGGCTTCCAATCCTCCATGTCATGGCTAACAAGTACAGGCTGTTGGCACCCTCCGCAACCAACTATGAAGACGCCAGATGAGAAAAAGGAAGCTTGCATATTTAAGAAAGGTGGTCAAAAACTAAGCAAAATGTGTGTGAAGTTTCTGGGGAGACAGAAGAGTGATGGTTAAGTTTGGGCTGTGGCCTAAAGTGGAGCAGGCCAGGGTTCAATTGGGAGACAGCTGCTATACCACTCTGAATCCCAATAAGGCCCCAGCATATTACCTTCCAGCTTGCTTTAATCCAGGGTAGGAATGCAGCTGTTTACATCTCCCCAACCACCCTATGCCTATTATCACAGAGGGGATACCCTGGAAGGGAGCCCTGGGAACTTCTCTGGAAAGGTTATAAAAAATGATTGAGCATAAATATCAGCACCAGAGTTTCCGCATCACCAAGAGGAACAGTCTAGGATCTAAGGTTTGCTCCTCCACCCTGATGGTACTATTTGCCAAGACAGCTGGTGGTCCCTAGGATATAAAAATAAGCTCACAGAGAAAAGTGAGGTATTTGAAGACAACATGGGCTATTTTTAAAAAAGACAACAAATGGAACAACCAACAGCAGAAGATAGAATATATACCAAAAGGAAGACAGCTAGGTCTTTAATCTGCTTGGAGTTTATTTTCTTAAAATATAATAATGAGCTAATTCTCAAAACTTGACTAATGGTCTATTTGTTATATCCCTGATTTGTGATCCTGTCTCTGTCACATATATATATATACATATATATATATATAAAAAACAGATTGTGAAAGGCAATACTATTAACAGAGGGAATGTAGAATATATGGGTACCTCAGATTGGACAGATATTTACCTTATAGTGGGAAAGGCTTTATTAAACAAAATTCAAAATATATAAATCATGAGAGAAAAAAACTAAACAGAAAAAGATTCCTGTACTTCAAATGCCACTCTGTGTGAAGGCAATAAATAATAAGAGAAACCTGGAAGATATTAATAAGGAATTACTACCTGGATATATGAAGGATTTCTGTAAATAATCTAGAAAAGATAAGAAGCCAATACAATATAGATAAAGGATAAGAATAGGCAACTCAGAGGGGATCTGAAAGGCTAATAATAGATGTTCAGACTCGGTAATCATTATTGTAATCATCTGACAGGCAAAATTAGAAAGTAGGCAAAACTAATGTTGGAAATAGAAATAGTTATGCAGTGCCTTTCTGGAGAGAATCTGGTAAAACTTACTGAAATTAAACATACACATAGACCATGATTCCCAATCATCCCATCCCTGAGCAGATAGCCCAGAGAAGCCCTCTCACAGGTCCATAAAAAGACATTTGTGAGGATGTTCACATCCACGTTACTGTGACAGCAGAAGTTGGAGCCAACCTAGATGCCCATACCTAGAGAACAGAAACATGAAATGTGCTATAAGCCTACCATGAAACTCTCCGCAGCAGTCAGAAATCATCAGCCAGTTTTCCACAGAATAACACAAGGCTATAAAGAGACAGAAAGATTTAATCACTCTCTGAAATGGGAGGACATCCATTATCTACACTAGTGAGAGTACCTATGCAGGAAGGAGAATGGGATGGCAGTTTAAAAGGAAAATAACTGGGCTTCCCTGGTGGCGCAGTGGTTGAGAATCTGCCTGCCAATGCAGGGGACACGTGTTCGAGCCCTCATCTGGGAAGATCCCACATGCTGCGGAGCAACTGGGCCCGTGAGCCACAATTACTGAGCCTGCGCGTCTGGAGCCTGTGCTCCACAACAAGAGAGGCCGCAATAGTGAGAGGTCTGTGCACCGCGATGAAGAGTGGCCCCCGCTTGCCACAACTAGAGAAAGCCCTCACACAGAAACGAAGACCCAACACAGCCATAAATAAATAAATTAAATTTTTTAAAAAAGGAAAATAACTAAAATTAAATGAAACAAAAGAGGCACCTTGCATGAATAATGACAACATTAGGTATTCATTTCTGCATACATTCACTCATTCATCTGGTAAAATATATGCTGAGTGCCTACTTGTGCCTGATAAGCACACTAGGATTCCCAAGGTGAGTTCCTGCCCTCAGGCAACCTCCTATTGGTGGACTGAGGAATAGAACTGATGATTGTGAGTAAATCAACTCTGGATTCCTATGATTCTAAGGGAAATTGAGATGACAAAGAAAATGGTGAGAGATGAGGATGAGGATGAGGATGCCAACATTACATCTGAAGAGACAGAGCCTAAGGTTAATAATTCCCTAACCTCACTAGCATATATATTTAAAGGAAATTAATTTAGGCAAACTGGATTCTGGAGCTTGGTGAATTTCCTCTGGGAGGTATAACACAGAAACTCCCTGTGGGAGGACGTCAAGTTATCTGGTGCCTGGCAACATTTCTCACACCCTGCATGTCCCCTAGATGCCACAGAGCAATCTTATGACACATGTAGAAAAGAAGCAAAATACACCTGATTACTCCAATTTTCCTAGTGTTATCACCCATTAGGTTTTTCCCCTGGAGCCTAAATTCAGCCCAGTCTCCAGTGCTGCGCTGGATTCTGTTTCCTGTGAGTGGATCTGCCTCTAATACAGGTGGCCAAAGGCAAAAGATGGATTCCTTCTGAAAAAAAGAGAGTGCTGCTCAGTGCAAAATGACCAAACCCTTGCTACTCTGGGTCCTTCCTTGAAAGCTACTCAGAAGAAATGAGTTTTGATGGACTCTTACCATGCAATCTACATTTTCAGGACAAAGCAGTAGCTTTGTCGCCTCAGAAAGTGGCACAGGACTGTGGTGCACGTGTGTGCTTACAGGCAGCTGAGGTGGTGGGTGTGGAGGATAAAGAGGAAATTAGAATATCCTCCAGAAACACCACCCAACCTCAGGTTTGGGGCTAACATATCTCATCCTTAAAGATCCTTCTCAGAAATTCAAATGTCTCAGGAAAAGGGCTCATTTCCTTTAAGACTGTGCTGCTTGCTATTTCTTAAATGCTAACCATTCTGGATCCCTCATTCATCTCATGCTCCTTCCTTCCTCCTCCCCACACATTTTTCTGCTTCATCTGGATCAGAGAAACAGTCAAATACACTCAGGCTATGGATATGGCTGAGGCTGGAGGTAGGCAGGAATTTCCAGAACAAAACATGGACACTTTCTCAGGGTCTGTACACAGGCACTTAAAAACCTTCAGACACAAGGTTTTTGAAACATCGCAACACCCTCCAGTGTTGGCAAAGGTACAAGGAGGTTAACCCTGTCACAGCACTTGGCAATGCATTTCAAGGACTTTCTATTTGTCCACTACCTCTGTCCAGAATTGCTCTTATGGGAATTTATACATAAGGAATTATCAGAAATATGGGCAAAGATTGACATTTAGGAATACTTAATGCAACATTTTGTTTGTGACCCACATTGGAGGCCTTCCTGTCTTCTGAAAATTAAATAAAATTATCCTGACTCTATCTCATGTGCTATGGAAATTGCAATGTCTTCCTCAAGATTTCTGATAATTCTCAGGGCTTAAGCTTTAAATTACTGTAACGAGTGAACTCTAAATCTTCCCAATGTTAATCTAAATTCAGAGCTTTCTGCCAACTGAGGCTGGGGATTCAGTCCCTTTTCTTGACTTTCTTTCCAAAACATGTGGAATTTCTACGAGTTTCAGTATTTAGAGAGGAATCAGAAAAATAGAGATAATACAGACACAGGAATATAAACACTTTGTTTGAAAATTAAAAATTCTTAAATTCTCAAAAAATTCCTTCAGCCTCCCAGACTTTTGATTCAAAAGTCCATCCCATGTAATGTTGCTCAGATCAATGTCCTTTCTGTTTTAATCATTTTATCTCTCTTACTTCTCTATTTGCCCCAACCCCGAATTTTATCTAATACCATAAACAGAGAAATGTAATCTCTCTGTTTTGCCACCTTCAGATAGATCATGTTCTCACGGCCACACCAAAAAGGCTATTGAGATATTTTCCTAAAGATAGTCAGTTATGAAGAATTTCTTTCCTAGTAAGGACATGTAGGGAGTAAGCACGCCTCTCTGTCAGCTGACATCATCATGCTTTCATGTGGTGCCTGAAACTGTGGCAGTCACTTGGTAACCATGGGGAGAAAATACAAGGGTCAGGAATGGAAGAGTAGAAAGGGCCTGGGACCCTAATAACATTACTGAGCTGCAAAATTAGCCCTGACAGGAATTACCACCATAATTCTTCTTGCAAGAAATAATAAACATTCCTTTCTTTTTATCATTATTTAAAACATTTTTAGACAAGTGTATCAACTCAATTCTGACACTATTTACCCAGAGATAGTGTCAGATCGCACGGCCGAAGGGCTCAGTACCACAAGACTGCTCCTACCCCATGCCACCCCTCATTTCAGACACCAGTTGCAAGCCCTGGTTATCACCTGTGCTTCTGACCAAACTTCCTGTCCTTGGGTCCAATTAATTTGCTAGAATAGCTCGAAGAACTTAGAGAAACACTTCAACCTGGAAGCTCTCCAAAACCCCTACTATTGGGATTTTATGGAGGCTTACCCACATAGGCATGATCAATTATTAACTCCGTTTCCAGACCTTGTACTCTCTCTGGAGAAGTTGGGAGTGGGGCTACAGCTAAAAACCTGGGACAGAGACCAATATTTCCTATTATCTCACAACAAGTATAATTTTACTTGTAGCCAAAGGCATATTTGATACATAGTACATCAAACTCTTCGCATCTCTCTGCCTCAGTTTTCCCATCTTTACTATTGATATAACAATAGTAGTTTATTATATTGGGTTCTTATAGAGATATAATAATCTAATGCCTACATACAGCAAATAACCTATATACATTATATAACTCTCCATACACACACACACACACACACACACACACACATTCATTCATTCCCTGAATAATGATTAAGTGTCTAGTAAGAGAGATTCTGAAATGAAAAATACAGGATTAAGTTTCTCTTTTTCTAGCAGCCTTTAATAATCTGGCCTTTTCAGCTTTAGTTTTTGTTAAATCCCACCAAAAAGCCTTTGCTCTGGATCCACTGTATTCACATGTTATTTGCCTAGGAGGCTATGCTCCTTCTGGACTCTGTGTATTTGCTATTTCTTCTGCCCTACTGCTTCCTCCCACTCTTCAGGACCTAAAGAACTCATCTTTTCCTGATTTACCTACCTGCAGAATATACTGATCATTTTGTTTTCCTCTGTGACCCATAAAATGTGTGTGTGTGCTTCCATTGGCATGTTAGGCAAGAATCCAAAAAAGAAAATACTGAATCCTATTAATCAATGTTTCTCCCTGATGAGATTCTGATGAATATAGTCTGAAGGAACAGTCGTCAAATGGGATATCCATTTGGCTACTGTTCCCAAAGCACCATTCTGCTATTAGCTCTAAGAGCATCCCAATGCTGAACCCTCCTAAAAATTGGGTTAGAAAAGTGGGTTTGGCTCAAGGCCTAAACAGGGCCTCCTAGTTCCTCCCTCCCACTGCTGTGAAGTCTAAACTTAGCTTCTTACCTCCATCTTAGTGGCCACATAAAGAAGGGCAGACCAGAGCAGAGTAAAAGGGATGTTCAGGCACCAAAGAAGGTGCCCCCGCCATTTGCCAGTTCTATCAAATATTGCAGAATATAGAGAGAGGGGCATGAACTAACTCTTTCCTAAGGGCAAGCTCTATGTAGGTCTGTCTACCTCAGGGCAACAGGAAGTGCCAAAGAGCATAATTAGCGCCTTGAACAACGATTAGTCATATTAGCAAGCTTTCCTTCCTCGGCATATTTCTAATGAAAGGAACTGAGACTAAAGCTTCCCTTCCCAGTAGTATGCGTATGATTAACTTCATATTTTTATGTGGTAAACTACATTACTACTCAACATTATTTATTGTCCTGCCCCATACCTCCCTGCTTTCCTGTTTGTGGCCCTGTGACTCTCTCTGGCCAATGAAGTATGCACTTCTAACCAGCTGACAACACTTGTGGTTAAAAGCTTCAAGAGCCAGCACTTGCTTCACCAAAGTCTATTTATCCACTGCCAAGGTAACCAGCAATGTTCCAGAAAGTAGCTGATCTATCATCCTGGCTCCTGGAGTGAGAAAGGGGATGACACAGAGCAGAGGCCCCAGCCAACCATCAGCAGGTAAGTGGGGTGCGTGAGCAATAAAACTTGTGAGTTTGAAGTGACTGAGATGTTCCAGATGTTTGTTATAGCAGCAGAGCCTCGCCTAATCCTGATGATCCCAGGAGTTCCTCTAGGAATGGATCCATCACTATATCATCAGTCTAATACAAAGCCCAGCACATATGCATGCTCAGTGAATCTGCAAATAAACCAATGAATGTTTTTAATCAAAGCTATCATTTTCTGCACTGAGAAGCAATGTGGTTTAGTAAAAGAGATTAGACTTCGGAGTCACAGAGACTCATTTAAATCCCATTTTGCCCCTTACTAATTGTGAAACTTCAGGAAGTTCAACTTTCTAAGTCTCCTTCTCCCCACTTAAGATAAATTTTGCTTGAAATGCTTTCCTCCAAAGGGTTCTTGTTAGTGTTAAATGAGAAAATTTCTAGAAAGAACCTCATATGTTGTTAGAATTTGCAGACACTTAATACATTAAGTTTATTATGAATAATACTGGCCATTTTGTTTTATTCAAAAAAACACACATAGCACTGGAGGTAAAGACAAGGAGCAACATACTACAAATATTGATATTGCTGAAGTATAATCAACTGCACTGAATAACTGATTGGTTGAGCAGGATTGAGGGAAAAGAGCTAAGAAGTAAAATAGAGGATAATTACCGGATTTACAAAGGATATGGTGTGAGCACTGCTATTTGATCCACACAGAGCAGACAGAACAGGTTATATGGGGCTTGACATGGCTGGCCAGGGGTATGGGATTATACATTCAATTTTACGTATCTTGGGGCCCAGGGGTTGTGGATCATCCACATAGAGTTTTTGAGTTGATAATGAACGTATAGGCCTGAAATTTAGGAAAGATCTATGTCTGTACCTATAAATGTTTATTGACTACATTAATAGTTAAATTCGGGTCAAAAGAGGTAAGTTAACACTCAGTGAGTTTTTGGTAAGCATACTTCATATTTCATGTGTACATTTTTTTTTGGCCGTGCCAGGCAGCATGTAGGGATCTTAGTTACCCGACCAGGGATCGAACCCGTGCTGCCTGCAGTGGAAGCGTGGAGTCTTAACTGCTGCACCACCAGGGAAGTCCCCTTTCATGTGTACATTTCTGCATAACCACCAATTTTCTACAGATAAAGGGATTAGCTTACTTTGACTCTAATTCATACATGTCCTATTCTGACAACAACAAAAAAATTTTTTTAACTATTTTGAAACTTGAAATTTACATTAAAGGAGACCCATGTCTATTTAACCAAATACAAAGATAGTCACCAAAGATTAAACCATTTGCGAAGTATAAAAAGAGCTAGCCTCATTAAGCAAAATTTTCAGAAAGCTGGTCATTTAACACCAATTTTTTTTTTAACATCTTCATGGAGTATAATTGTTTTACAATGTTGTTAGTTACTGCTGTATAACAAAGTGAATCATTTATACATATACATATATCCCCATATTGCCTCCCTCTTGCATCTCCCTCCCACTCTCCCTATCCCACCCCGAGTTGATCTCTCTGTGCTATGTGGCTGCATCCCATCAGCTATCTATTTTATATTTGGTAGTGTATAAATGTCCATGTCACTCTCTCACTTCATCCCAGCCTAACCTTCCCCCTCCCTGTGTCCTCAAGTCCATTCTCTAAGTCTGTCTTTATTCCTGTCCCGCCCCTTGGTTCTTCAGAACCATTTTTTTTTTTAAGATTCCATATATATGTGTTAGCATATGGTATTTATTTTTCTCTTTTTGACTTACTTCACTCTGTATGACAGACTCTAGGTCCATCCACCTCACTACAAATAACTCAATTTCATTTATTTTTATGGCTGAGTAATATTCCATTGTATATATGTGCCACATCTTCTTTATCCATTCATCTGTCAATGGACACTTAGGTTGCTTCCATGTCCTGGCTATTGTAAATAGTGCTGCAGTGAACATTGTGGTACATGACCCTTTTTGAATTATGGTTTTCTCTGGGTATATTCTCAGTAGTGGGATTGCTGGGTCATATGGTAGTTCTATTTTTAGTTTTTTAAGGAACCTCCATACTGTTCTCCATAGTGGCTCTATCAATTTACATTCCCACCAACAGTGCAAGAGGGTTCCCTTTTCACCACACCCTCTCCAACATTTATTGTTTCTAGATTTTTTGATGATGGCCATTTTGACCAGCGTGAGGTGATGTCTCATTGTGGTTTTGATTTGTATTTCTCTAATGATTAGTGATGTTGAGCATCCTTTCATGTGTTTGTTGGCAATCTGTATATCTTCTTTGGAGAAATGTCTATTTAGATCTTCTGCCCATTTTTGGATTGGGTTGTTTGTATTTTTGATATTGAGCTGCATGAGATGTTTGTATATTTTGGAGATTAATCCTTTGTCAGTTGCTTCTTTGCAAATATTTTCTCCCTTTCTGAGGGTTCTCTTTTTGTCTTGTTTATGGTTTCCTTTGCTGTGCAAAGCCTTTAAGTTTCATTAGGTCCCATTTGTTTATTTTTGTTTTTATTTCCCTTACTCTAGAAGGTGGGTCAAAAAGGACCTTGCTATAGCACCAATTTTTGTGTCTCATGAGTTTTAGTCATTAGTCTCTTAATTAGTACTAGTTATTCACCACAGATGGAGATGGTAGTTTGAAGAAGATGGAGTGACTTTTCCCGAGTCATTAATTCAACAATTCGCTTTTTTTAAAGCATAAACTCTGAGAAAGGTACTGCCCTGGACATATTGTGGGATGATAAATTAGAATCAGATGTGATTCTCACCTTCAAGGAGATCACAGCTTCAGATGAGGCAATGGTAGGAAGGACTAAGGGAGAGATCCAGGTGAGGTGCCACAGATGGTGGAGCGGGTAGTGATCACTTCCAACTGAGGAGGTCAAGTGGGTTTGTGTGGAGCCTGTGATTTTTCAGCTACTTCTTTAAAATTAAGTATAATCTATATATGTGGGGTAAATGGTGTAAGGAGGGCACTCTAAAGAGGAGAATCTCTACAGCAAAGGTATAGAGGTGGGAAGGAGTTGTGTACTTATGCAGAAGAGTTAAAACTCAATTCGATTATAACTGAATATTTATCAAGTGGTGAGCAATGGGACAGAAAAAGTAGATTAGGGCCAGGCCATGAGGGATTTTGAACACCGGGCTACGGAATGTGATCTTTTTTCTGTAACAGATCCTAGGACTCCACTGAAAGAACTTAAGCAGAAGAGAGATTGACACTTATAGGGAATTCCGAAAGAATGATATTTGGGAGCTTTCCTGGGGATAGATTTCCTCATTATAAAATCAGGGAAATAATATTTACTGCACCGAGGATGGTTTTAAATGAGATAACCTATATAATGCCTTGGCTGGTAGTAGGTTCCCTTCCCATCCTCTTCCCTGAAAGTGACCTGATAATATCCACCTGCTCCTCATTAAGACCCCAAGGGCAGCAGTGCAACAACATGGGAGATATTAACAAGGGCAGGTGCTATAAAGGCACCTGGAGACCCACAAGCAGGGATTTAGCATATAAAGTAAAGGCAAGCAATAAAAAGAGAAAGGGGGAAGAAATGTTTGCCAAGCACTGTTGAAAAGAAATAAATTGGAAACCTGTTATGCATGTATCTGGGACACTGCTGTTAACTCAGGAAGAGAGGGAGGACTTACAGAGGAAGATCCAGTGGGTCTTAAAGCACCCAGGAAACCGGACCCTCGGGGTGTGTGTGGGGGGGGTGTGTGTGTGGGTGTGGGTGTGTGTGTGGGGGGGTGTGTGTGTGGGGGGGGGTGTGTGTGTGTGGGTGTGTGTGTGTGTGTGGGTGTGTGTGTGTGTGGGTGTAGACACTGCAGCACATCCCAGCTGTATGGGCTGGTGGAACAGAGCTGGAGCTAATCACCAGAATTGTTTCAGTTAGGAAAATCAAGTCACAAGTGTGACATGTGACACCACAGTAGTGTCTGCAGGCAAACTGACACATGCAAAGTTCCAACAGGAAAATCTGCAGAGGAGGGAACGGCAGCCCTCAGGGCACCACTAGCGACTAAACATACAGAGTGGAAACAGCTGAAGATAGGCCTCACTGCTGCCAGGGTTAAGTTCTTACCTGTACAGAAAGCCAAGGTAACCTCAGGGTGTGATCCAACTACATATCTGGCCAGCCACTGAAGTATCAGGAAGCCATCAGTGCCCTTGAAACAATGTGTCCACTGTTCAAGAACTGGATGGGAGGGACTGTACTTGATGCTTGCTCTCCAAGGAGGCCAGAGTCTAGACAGAGAGAAACAATATGCCCTCTAAGAACTATGAAGACCTCCAGGCCTCCATGAAATATGCAGACACTAAGGGACGGAGATGCTCAGAGGGGCTATACAAAACCATTCTGCTATAATCAGGAAGTTTCCTGGAAGAGGAGCACACGAGCTGAAGCTTGAAGAATGACAAGGAAACACGGGAGAAGTTAGCTAGGGTTGACAACACAGGGTAAACAATAGGGTGGGTAATGACAAAACTAACCCAAGACAAGACTCTGTTCTTTCTGCTTAGTGTTTTCATAGGTACACAGCTGCAACTTTCAAAACATCTACAGACAAGTTTTAGAAAAACATGGATTACTGCCTTTCCTCCTAACATATCTCCTCCAGAACAAATACTGACATGAACCCTGCTTGACTCTGGGAAGAGTTTACAGCTTAGGTTGTATCCTAAGCAGCCACAAATCATCCCAGCTCCACACCAGAGGTCCTGGGTAAAGAACTGTTAGTACTTCTCTCCTACAGAGTCTTGTAAGAGGATGCAGGCTCCACAGGGCAAGAACGTTATTGAATGAATGAATGAATGAATGAGTGAACAGGATAGGTAAACCTTCAAAAAGAACTTAAATGGGGGGCTCCATACATATCCTAGAAAGAGGGGTTGGCACTGTTTACACATATAGGTATCTGTTGAATTACTGAATTAAATAATGCAAGAATCAATGAGTAAATGAATTCATGGATATGCTACTTTAAAAACTACCAGAGTTTTGGGCTTCCATGGTGGCGCAGTGGTTGAGCGTCCGCCTGCTGATGCAGGGGGCGCGGGTTCGTGCCCCGGTCGGGAGGATCCCACGTGCTGCGGAGCGGCTGGGCCCGTGAGCCATGGCCGCTGGGCCTGCGCGTCCGGAGCCTGTGCTCCGCAGCGGGAGAGGCCACAGCGGTGAGAGGCCCGCGTACCGCACCGCAAAAAAAACAAACTACCAGAGTTTTGATCCCTGAGAGAAGTCTTCCTGAAGGTGTGCACCGGGCAAGCTTTAACAGCACTGCTCACCATGGTAGCAGAGCTGAAGTTTCCAGTTCTGCTCTCAGGGTCCTACAGGACACCTAACCCCGTTCATAGCCCACCCCGACCGCCCGTGCACATACAGCCCACCGTGCAATGCCATAAGTTCCTGCAACCGCAAAAGCTAGTGAGTTAGCTGGTGAGTCCTTAGGGACGTCAAATCAGTGCGTGTTTTACATGAGAAAAGTGATACTGATCCAGACAGCTTGAGTTGCAATAATTTTGGGGTTCTGTGATTTGGAGGGTGTTTCCTACCTTAGGTTAGAAGACTGGTGCCAGGACAGGGAACAGGCACAGTGTTGTTATCCCTACGGTCACCGGCAAAGCCCATGAACAATTCCCAGGAAATCAAAATACAATCCGGGTAACAAGATAAAGTCTAACCTTTTTTTTTTCCTTTGTGCTTAATGTAGTTTCACTTGCTCATAGGGCGCCGAGTTCAGAGGCCTTGCACCTTGCACTCTTCAGACCAGAGTTTCCCGTGCTAGGTGGCTCTTCCCGGCTCTTCAGCTCAGTGGAGAGTGTGCGAGAGCACTGCTCAGGACACCTCAATTCAAGATGGCGAGGGCGCGCCCCGTGGAGAGACGGGGCACCCAACTCGCGAGAGCTGCGCCAGCCCCGCGAGAGCTGCGCCAGCCCCGAGAGAGCTGCGTCAGCCCCGAGAGAGCTGCGTCAGCCCCGCGAGAGCTGCGTCAGCCCCGCGAGAGCTGCGTCAGCCCCGCGAGAGCTGCGTCAGCCCCGAGAAAGCTGCGTCAGCCCCGCGAGAGCTGCGTCAGCCCCGAGAAAGCTGCGTCAGCGTCAGCCCCGAGAGAGCTGCGCCAGCCCCGCGAGAACTCCGCCCCTTTCTCCCCAGCAGAGAATCTTGTAAAGCAGCCCCGCGCACAGAGAGAAAACGTGTACTCTAGAGCCGGAGCTCGCACTACTCTGTTCTTTAATCAAAGAATAAAATTTCATTTGCTTCTGAACTAAACTCCATCTCACTCTATTGGCCTGAACAGCACCAGGCAGAAGGACCCTTGTTGGGGACTCGAAAGGGTCAGTAACACTACTACCCCTTGGCTTAGATCATTTGTGATCTCCTTTCCAGGGGGACCTAACATGCTTTACTTACCCTAGTAGGTCACTAAGTCCTCTGTGGCAATACTTGGAATTAAGGGGTCAAGGCCCCCAGTCCATGCTTGTTCTGTGCACCTAATACTTGACAGATTTCAGCGATGTGCTTTCCTTCCTGGTTAGAAACAAAGCTCTTGGAGGGGTGTGAATGTCTATGACATTTTCTTTATAAACCTTCATGTCCTAAGAACACACAAGTGGCTCCCAAAAGACGCAGTTTGTAGACAGAGGCTCCTACCGGAGCTTCAACTCTGGCCCCTGGGTAGATGATGACCATTTGCTCATCACCAAAATGTTGATGGATTTCTCCAGTGACCCTGCCCAAATTACCAGGGAATGACTTTCAACTCAAGCAAACAGCCCACCAGTCACTTGGATAAGCTCAAGCTTTTTGTGGCAATTCGTTTATTTAAGCTACATAAAGTACTAGCTTTGATTTGGCTCCCATGTGGTAGGTAGTTATCCTTCTTCATTCATAAACCAGCATTTAAAATGCAGAGGACTCACACTGCCTTTAGTGTCCTTAAGTTCCTGGCTTATGTGAGAGTTTTGTTTAGGTCAAAAATCTCAGGCCTCAGTCTCTGTCTTTCAAATATGGGCAGACTCTTTTCCTGCGAAACTTGTATGCTCTCTGAGAAATAAACACAGCTCCATGCTAGGGAGCAAAAAACAAAACAACAAAAGAGAAACCAAAAACATCATGAGTTCATCCCAGCAGAGAAAGATGGTCCCACGAGATGTTCTTCTGAGACTTGGCAACAGGCAGAGCAGGCAGCAAGCAGAGTACCAACTGCTATTAAAGTGGATGATGGGACATGATGGTCATGACCAGAAGGTAATTCGGGTGAGGCAGTGGGCAGGAGGGCTGGGAGGTGGGCTGGCTGCCTGGAATGCTTAGGCATGATTTCCTCTACCTTCATGCTGTCACTCTCAGCCCTTTATATAGCACCAATGTCATGCCACATCAGCTGCATCTGTGCCCCTGTGATGACTTTCAGACTCAGATAAATACCATCAACTGGATGTCAGGATAATGGGCGCAATGGAACACTCTGGTGATTGATCTGTTTGTTTCCACCCTGGGGCTGTGGGTCTATTAAATAAACACTGGTATTTTGAAGGAAAAGCAGGAGAAAAGACGCTTGATTGTGGCCTTTAAATTTCTTGTTTGGTTTGGATGTTGTTGTTTGCTCTTTGGATTTTTTTCTTTTTCTTTTTTTTGGTGGGAATGATTTTTTTCAGGTAAATAGATCTGGACACAAGCAGCAGGACTTCATTTGCCAGTTCCAATTCCTCACTGAATGTACTCCACAGCTGGCAAGGTGTCAGTGATTAGCTGATTTCCCTGCTCTGTTGTGAAATCCTGCCCTGTGGCCAGATTAGACATGAGAAATAGAGGGGCTATGTGATCTTCCCCAGAGGCCTCACCCCATGAATACTCCTAAGGCCAGCCCTCTCACCTCAGGCTGGTAGATAGAATCTGGGATAGAGCAGACTCTTTTTCTCATTTTGCACAAAGCAAGCTAGGGTGTAAGTGTAATATTCTGCCTAGCTGCTGCATAATTCATTGCATTTTGGATTATTTAATTTTAAGGAGAAATTATTCATAAGAAAAATATTTATAATTGGAATTACTGAGAAATTCTAGCTCATGAAAAGCTACCCTCCTCCACGCTTTGAAATTGTTTTTTTCCAGTTTTTTAAATCCTGGGAAAAAAATTATTCAAAATTTGAGTGTTCCTTTTCTTATTTTTTCACCCAAGAGAGTTCCTTACTTAGTATGTTACCATTTCTTTACCTATAAAATTCAGATGATATCACTGAGAATTTCATAAGTGGAATGATGTAAAGCTGTTTTGAGTCACTTTCTTCCTTGTACCCTCCTGAGAGGGTACCCAGCACTAGAGAATCATGATATCAATATTAGGTACGTAGGAACTTGGAATACCGAAAGTTAACTCTGTCTGCATCATCCCTGCCAGGCCCTGAACGGAATGATCCTGGGAACAACGTGAAAGGAACCTGCATGTCCTTGTAAGCAACAGGTGGATTCTAAGAGGTAAGGTGATGACTCCCAGCCTCTGCTCGTTAATTCTCCCATATCAAGCTGGAATTAAAAATAAGATGGAACATAAGACAGTCACAATGTGAGAAAACTCCCTCCAATTTTCTAATTTTTGTTGAGAAATATGTGAAGAAGGGCAACAACTGACAACATGATACCCTCCTATACTACTTCTCTACGGTTGTACTACTCAAAGTGTGGTCTGTGGACCAGGGCTAGAGTATGAACTATTTGTCAGTGATCTGCAATGAGATGAACAGAGACATTAAAAGCAAATATGTCAATACTTGGATAGCAATTTGACATTCCACAACAACCAGCCAGTAATCTGTGGAGTCATCTTTTTTGAACAGCATACAGACTAATCTGGGTGTTGTCAGACTTAGTGGTAAATCACAGTGGCTCAAATTGTATTCAGTCGTGTGTAATAGGATATATCTACCCGTGACAGGTGAGAAATCAGAAATGCCAGATAGATGACCCATAGATAGGAAGAACAAACAGGTCCTTTGCCACAGACAGTGAGAGGCACAGTGTTACTGTAATCACCAAACTTGTAAACTACCCACTTATTGTGCATCCTGCTAGGTTGAATGTAAGCTCCATGAGGGAAGGAACTGTGCCTGCCTTCTCCAGTGCTCTATCACCAAAACCTAATACAATTCCTGGTTTGTTGAATGAATGAATGAATGAACGAATGAATGGGGAATGTTTAGGGTTCCGCCTCCCTCTCAGGTTGGGCAGCCATTAGATGTCAAGAGAAGGCAGTTTCAGTACCTATGTCAAGTCCAGACAGGGATCACTCAAAGCTCTCACTGTCCTCACTTACCCAGTCTTTAGTGTCAGTCTTCAAGTCTTTAAAGGCAGTGAGACAGAAGAGTCTGGAATACATCTTCAAATATGTAAGTCAAGCCTCTAAAGAAATAGGATTCCCTCTATAGAATTCATTTTATTACCACCTTTTCAGGATCACAGCTATTCCAAAAGCACAGTATGACTGATATTGCTTATTATAAGTACTTATTATCTGGAAGTAATCAGTGTCCCATAAACATGCCATGGTTCCTAATAAACTTTAGAGAGTAAACAAGGGTTGCTGACATTACAAAAAACCCACAAAGGTAATGCCCTTGTTCCCTCAGATGACACATAGGAGAAACAGACAACACTCACCGTATCATAATATTTTGACTTAAAATATATTTTGTCGACAAGTAGTAGAAAGTGAAAACATTAGGCTAGAATCCACAGTGGCTCCCACTTGAGGGTGGTACAGTCCTTCAGGGGGACTTGGAAAGGTATGGATGTCCCAGGTATCACTGCATAGCAATGCCCTCCAAATTAAAATGGCATAAAACAACCACCATTTTATTATGCTCACATTTTTGTGCGTCAAAAATTCAGAAGGGGGCTTCCCTAGTGGCGCAGTGGTTGAGAGTCCACCTGCCAATGCAGGGGACACGGGTTCATGCCGCGGAGTGGCTGGGCCCGTGAGCCATGGCCGCTGAGCCTGCGTGTCCAGAGCCTGTGCTCCACAACGGGAGAGGCCACAACAGTGAGAGGCCCGGGTACCACAGAAAAAAAAAAAAAAAAAAAAAAATTCAGAAGGGGTACAGTTGCCTCTACTCCACAACAACCCAGGATCTCAGCTAGGAAGATTCAAATAGCTGAGAAGTTCTCAAATAACCGTAGGCCGGAATCATGCAGAGACTTCTTCATTCACATGTTTGGTACCTGGGCCAAGATGACTCAAAGGTGGCCTTAGCTGGGACTGTTGACCAGAGCAACTGTATATAGCATAGCACCCTCAGGGAAGCCAACATCTTACATGCTATCTCAAGCCTCCAAGATTAAGACTTCCTGCAAACAAGGGGGAAGTTACATGGCATTTTAGGACCAAAGCTCAGAAGTCACACAGTGTCACTTCTGCTGTACTATATCAGCCAAATTGAGCACAGGCACACCCAGATTCAGGGAAAGGTAACATGGGCCTCACCTCTTGACAGGAGAGGTGTCAAACAATGAACAGCCATATTTTAAAACCTCTCCAGGGCAGAAAACTTCTGGAATTTTAGTAAACAACAGCCAGGGATGCCAAGGATCCTACAAAGCATGTGACAGTTTTGCACCTCAAAGAACTCTCCTTCTGAAGATGCCAGGAGTACCCCTGTCTATAAACGCCAGATCCTTGGATTCAGAGAACCAGATAGAAGTCATTTCACCCAAGAACATGACCATCCACTTTACAAAAAAGGAAATCAAAGTCTGGGGTTGATGGGCTGAAACTAGACTCCAGGTCTCTTTCTTCCAAGGTAGATAGTCCTAAGCACCTGCAGTTTCTTCAAGTAAGTCTTTGTTAAAAATTCCTAGTATATAAAATGTAACAGTGGATGTTAAAACTGGTTTAAAAGTGTGATGAGTAACAGGATATTTACATGGCCCCAAAGTATCTGCCCACACGTTATTCACTAAATAAACAGAGAAGAAGAGTAACCTTACAATGGAAAAACCTGGTGGATAATACCTTTACCTGATGATCAAAGTGACAAATGGGCATCACTTGACTTCTGATATGAGGCACTGAGAAGGCACAGCATCACTTCTATGATGTTCCTGCTCAAAATATACAACCTAAATTTAATCATGTTTGAGGAACATTCTACAAATAACTGGGCTATGTTTTTCCAAAAAGTAAAAAATCATAAAGACAGTCTCCTCACTCTCAAGTAATTCAGAAAAAAAGAATATATTAGTAGACACACACACAATAGAGGAGAATGAGAAAGTAAAATGGACACAACAGTTGGTAAATCCAAAAAGGGGGTTTGCAAATGTTCCTGCACTACCCTTGCAACCTATCTGTAAGTTTTGTATAATTTTGAAATTATATCAAAATCAGAAGTTACACAATCAGCAACAACAAAACATTTAATGGTGAATTTCTTGGTGATGTTCTCCCAGCTACTGCAATGAATTCCATTTCTTAACTTTCCAAGGAGTCGAGTCATAGTTTAAACAAACCACAATGTCTTGAGCTCTGCTCTCATGCAGCTCTCTCTAGTCTTCAGGGAGTAGATCTAGGCTTTGGGGGGAGATGTCAACCAGAATATTTTAGGGCACAAATTGGTCCTGCATATAGATCTTTTAGTTAGGTTACAGGAAAGTTGGTATAACAAAGAGACCTAAAATCCAGAGGCTTAAATAAAAGAGAAGTTCATTTCTGTCTCATCCAACAGTTCAGGAAGTTTGAGCAGCTCTGCCATCCTCAATCTGAAGCTTCCATCAATGGGTCCAAGGGAGCAGCTTCGATTACCATTTGCTAGTCAGAGGGGAGGGGAAAAGAAAGAGAGAAAGACACATAGCTTCATTAGAAAACTCAGTCCAAAGTTTACCTATATCACTTCTATTATCACTTTCTTGGTCAAAATTTAACCACATGCCACAGCTAAACCATAAGGAGGCTGAGTAATCAACCTCTATCTCTGTAGATGTGTACACGTTCCCAGCTAAATCTCAGGGTGGGGGTAATGTTCTATTATTAAGAGGAAGAGAGTGAGAAGGGATCATGGTAGGTAATTTGAACCTCTGCCCAGAGAACAGAGACTGGGGGGACTTCCATAGGACTAGCAGAGCATCTCAGTCATGTTTCCAACAGGGGTATGGGTTTTGGGAGTAGGTAGGAAATTCATGGAAGAAATTGGGCTCCCAAAATAGACACTGTCCTGTTTGGTGTCCATTTGAAAAAATTATTTAATTAGCTGTAAGATTTCCAGACCCGAGGTACTTTATTCTGGAGACAAAAACCAACATTTTCCCAGTCATGGAGAGTCAGAATTGCCATGTCAAATTATTTTCATTCTGTTGACAAAATAAACTGTCTTTACACAAACAAAGCGGCCTTCATCCATGCCTACATTCACATCCATGTGCACATGCACACAGATTTGTACACTCACAGACATGGTACATGAAATTGCCCCAGGGTGCTCCCTGAATCCTCTCTTAGTGACTCCCCATTGATTGGGAGTGTGAGGTATATTTACACTGTCGACTCTCACCTACATTATGTGGTTACTAAATGGTTTCCATAAAATAACAGGCAAATTACCCAACATTGCTTTTCAAGGGATTATGTCTTGTCTCATCAAATTTATGAGTGGCTAAATTGCTTTATGTACATCTGAAAAAATAACTTATCCCAGAACAGGCAAGCTAACACATCTGTATTCTAGTTGACTACAGCTCTATTTCATTTTTGAGGCTTTTCCCTCAAAATAACATTTCAAAATGTCTCTTCCTTCCTTTTCTCTCACATCTCTGTAGGATGCAGACACGTACACAGGCAGACTGCAATGGGCTCTGCTTTTTCTGTCCAGCTTCACTGTACCCCTAGGGAGGCAAAGAGGAAGTTAACAAGGGTACAGGAGCATGCTGTCTGCTCTATTAGAAATGCCAGTTTGCCATTTTAACCCAAGTCCTGAAGATGTGAGGACCACCAAGGAATGTAAGTTGTTTATCATCATCACGAAGCCTGAAGACAGGGACACCCATGCACTAGGAAACCACAGATCCTGAAGCCCCCAGGGTGCCACAAAGAGGTTTTGAAAGTCCCCCTGGTTTCCTGTGAACTACCCTGCTGACCCTGCCTGCTCCTCCCTGCTGGTGACTCATCCAAATGCCCAGTGAGGTTCTCCTTGGCCCCCCATTACAGCCTCTTCATCCTGCCCTTCTGCACTTGCCCAGTCACAGCCCCAGACCAAGAACTCTCAGAAAGGCTGCCAACCCTGGCTCATCTGTAGACCTCTCAAAACAAGAGCAGGAACATCCCTAGACTTAAATGCAGCTCCACTGTTTTAATACACCCACACCCACTTTGCTTTTCAATCCCCCGTTCCCAACCAAGGATTGTCACTGAAAGCAATATTCACATCTAGAAGGTCTCACTATCTAAATGTAAGAGGTAGCATAACATGGTGTTTGCAACTGTGGCAGTGGAGTATGATTGCCTAGGTTTGTGTCTTGTCTCTGCTGCTTGCAAACTCTGACCTAGGCAAGGGACACCTCTCTGTGCCACAGTTTCCTTCTTGATCTGATTGATAATATTACCTACTTCACAGGATAAAGTTGTTAGTTAATACATGTAAATCACTTAGAAACATGCCTGACATAATGAAAGCTCAATAAACATTAGCTATCCCCATCATTATTATTGTTACTATTATTAGAGAATCTGACAATTAGAAGATCATTAGTGACCTTGTCCAAAGTAATTTCTATAAACCAACGGGGATATATAAACCAGTGTGATGGGGACAGATGAGTGAATGGGGTGGTGAGAAAGTGGAAACATGGAATTTGGTCAAGAGAAGGAGAATAGATATGAGATAGCAACTAAAGAAGGTCACAGGGTCAAAAAGGAACCAATTTGTTCTCTGACCATAAAATACCTTGGCAGAAAAATTGTTATAAACTTTGGTAATTCTGATAAATTGGTATGAATTAAAGTCAATCTATTTACAGCAATGAAAATATTAATCATAACTTAAGCAAAGTACTTCAAAGTTACCAAATAGTCTATGTATATCTCACTTTATTCTTAAGTCTGAGGTTACAGGGGAAACCCCTTGACCCCATGTTATACAAGAAAAATCAAGTCTCAGGTGAGATGCCTTGTCCCAAGCCACATATCCATCCTGGGCAACCTTCTCTCCCATCTCTAAATTCTTAATATTTCAGAAATACTGATATATGTCACCCCTATTCTCATGAACCTCAGAGAATCTCTATTAATGAGACCAAGTATAATTTCTTAGTTCAAAATTAGAGAACTGCTACAATTTGCTGAGAGCCTGCTTACCCAAACTCCTCACTCAGGACAAGTCCCATAACAGAATCTCCCGCATCATTCCTCTTGGTCAACCAGTGGTCACCTGAGCAAGGGTATGTGCTGACACTCTGACACCCATCCAGAACTCTGAGCATCTTCCTTTTCTGCTTATCTCCTTCCTTACGAGTGGACCCCCAACACACACATACCCGAGCTGAGGGTGAAAGACCCTTCTTTGACTCCAAAACATGGACCACCTGGGCGCTCACTCAGGATTTAATCACAACGACTGATAAATTATTTGTCTGCACATGTATCTTATCTTTATGTTGGATTCTGAGTTGGGGAAAGTTCCACTTCTTCACAGTCCTCTATCTTCCTATCACAACAGGCCTTGTACCTGTCGCGGGATGTTTTGCTCCCTCCTTCTGATTCCTCTGGTGGTTTATGCAAAGCCCCAGTGACTTAACATTGTGCATTCTCTATGGCGTTGCTTCTTCTTGCAACTCCCTGGGGTCTTACCGTCTAAATGGAAGAGGTTCTGTGCTGATAGACAACACCGACCAAGATAAACTTGGCGGTGACTGGTGTTTGCCAGGTCACTCTGGGGACCAGTCCAGCTGAGCATAGCAGGGGATGATGCCAGCTGCCCTGGGGAGGCCCTCCCATCTCTAAACAAGGCCTGACACTTGCTCACCCAGGACCTTGGCTTATCAATCATGGCACGTCACAGAGCACTTCAAGCTCCTTGCTCTTTTTCCATCCACGAGAGAACTGCTGTTTCAAAGCTTTCCTTGGATAGTCACAACAAAATGTTTGAAATGCTTTAAAGAGGTTTCGCCCTTTATTTTACATTCCTCTAGTCACAAGCAGCAGCTTTAAAACTACTTTTAAACACAGCGGGGAGTAGGAAGGGGTTGTAAAATTCAGAGCTTACATTAAATAAATCCTATAAATGTAATTTCCTTTATTAGGAAAGCGGACGATGTCACAGAAATAAGAAGGTAGATGTACTAGTTGCCTACACTGCTATAACAAATTATGACAAACTTAGTGGCTTAAAAAAGACAAACCTCGGGGCTTCCCACGTGGCGCAGTGGTTGAGAGTCCGCCTGCCGATGCAGGGGACACGGGTTCGTGCCCCGGTCCGGGAAGATCCCACATGCCGCGGAGCAGCTGGGCCCGTGAGCCATGGCCGCTGAGCCTGCGCGTCCGGAGCCTGTGCTCCGCAACAGGAGAGGCCACAACAGTGAGAGGCCCATGTACCACAAAAAAACAAAAAAACACAAACCTATTATCTTACAGTTCTGGAGGTCAGAAGTCTGAGGCATGTCTCAGGACGCTAAAATCAAGGTGTTTGCAGGGCTACATTCCTTTATGGGGACAATTGGTTTTTCTTGCCTTTCCCACCTTCTAGAGGGTACTCACAGTCCTTCACTTGTGGTCCTTTCCATCTTCAGAGCCAACAATGGTAGGTTGAATTCTCCTGACACTGAACTATTCCGAGCTTCTCCAGGTCACATCTACCTCCAACTCACTCTTTCCCACTTGTAAGGACCCTTCTTATTGCATTGGGCCTGCCAGGATAATGTCCCTATTTTAAGGTACAGTGATGAGCAACATTAATTTCATCTGCAACCTTAATTTCCCTTTGCCATGTAAGCTAATTTATTCACAAATTCTAAGGATTAGGATATTGACATCTTAGGGGGAGGCACTACTCTGCCCACCACAATAGATATCATTGGAGCTATGCTCAGCTCACAATTTAATGATCCTGATTTAGTTCAATTTCATTGAACTCTGAAATTTGGAAGACAATTTCGGGGGAGTCTGAACCATCCCCACATCCTCCCAGCCTCCCATGTCCAAAATGGGTCTGCCAAGGTGCTAGCCACATACAGGCTAATCAAGACTCAGGTCCCAGGGATACAAGCTAGAGCAGTGCCCTCTGTGATGCAGAAAGAGCTCTCATGACTCATCTTTGTAGAATTCATGGAAGTGCAAGCTCTCTGAACTGCTCTCCCTTAACCAACTATTTAATGAATCCTTTCCATGTCTTTGGTAAATCATAGTGACTGGCGGCACAGCATGCTGAAGGCTCTCTGCTAGTTGGCTAATTTCTGATATATATTAACACTGTCACTTCCATCAATTGAGTGGGATGCTCAGCCATGTCAGCTGTGATTGTACCCCAACCATTTATGCCTATATGTATGCTCTTGTAATGATGTAGTTTAATTAAATGTCACATAAGCCAATGGAAGACGAACATGAAAAGAGAGTTGTTTTTTTATGCACACCAAGTAGAATGCCTTGGAAAGACTTGATATAGATGAGTCATTTCAAAAAAAGGAAGAGGCAGGCAATTAGATGGTAAAACAAGTGTAAGAGAGAGGAAATGCAGTCATAAAAATCTCCAGGGATTTTGCCGAAAAGCGGACGTGGAGCCAATAGTGGGAAATTAGCTATAGTTAAGAAACTGCAGAACTGGAACAAGGTGGAAACAAGGTGGGGGAAATCCTTGATGATTAAACAAGCAATGTAAGTGATCCTAACCTTGCTTGTACTGGCTGAAGAATGGGTGGGTTAGGTCTGACTGATGTGAACCTCCTGTGTAATCCACCTAAGGATGGATTTGAGAATGGTTTGAGAAGTGCTGTACAGATATGAGGATTATTTCTAGAAGGGTGAGCCGGACAGCTCTTTCTCCATCACAATAGTTGCTGTTTCCCCAAATCCTCCCTGCCTTCCTGCCCAGAACTAGCAGGAGTATTGGAACACCATTCTGAAATCTGAAAACACCAGTCTGAAAAATCTGTCAACCTGTGCATGATCCCAGGCTGACAGATCAAGCCATTGAAATAATGCTTCTCTGAAAAACTATTTCCAGAAAATCCCAGCCCTTTGCTTGGTAACCTTACCCTTTTGAAGACAGTTAGTAATTTGGGGAATAGTGAAGAGCATTTGGTGACAGATCTGACCTCCTCCTCCTTCTTGCTCATGAGCGTGTCTAAAGAAAAGGATAAATCCATTCTTTAGTCACTGTCTTAAAGCCTCTGTGGGCCTTGTGCCCATACATGCAAAGAAGTCAGATCTGAGCCCTAATGGATTCAAGACAGTGGACGAAGACAAACCAGGAACGCTGGCTACACATTTTCCCTACCTATCCTTTCTCTGTGGGTTTTTTACCAGTCAGAATGCAGAGTCTGCTGTCTTTGAGACTAGGATCTAGAGCTGCTCTAGAAGAGTTGGGCCATCGAATGAGCTAGAATCCTGGTACATTTGTGCAGATGCCATGCAAAACGTGTGAAATCTAGTTCCCTAACCCTTGACCAGCCCTAGCCCTCAAGGAGCAAGGAAAATGTAATTGTATGTAGATGGGTCAAGAAATAGATATTTTAATATAATTTCAAAACTAGAAAATAAAACAATAGACTTAAAACTAAAACAAGACGATTGACAGTTGAAAGGAAAAGGAAGTCGTGTAAGTGACAGGTATGTCTCATACACTAAGCAAATCAACAAATGGTATTTTAAGTTGGTAAATCATATCTGAATTACTATTAGAAGCATTAAAAATAGAACAGTTAAAAGAAGGTGTGGGACAGGGAAAGAATTTTTTTCTTTTCACTGGATACTCTCTTATACTGTCTGAATTTGTATGTAAATAGTAAAAGGTCTAGAAAAACACATGTTAAACTTTTTAAAATGTGTTCCTCTAAAGGAGTGGAAAGTGAGAAGAGAATCCATTTACTTTCCAACCTTACTTCTGTATTATTCTCAATGAACATGTGTCCCCATTGAAATTTGAAACTTGACAGTGAGTGATTATACATTTATAAAGTGGGATATTATGAAACTATTTAAAATATTGTTGTTGTGGAAGACTCATGGCATGGAAAATGTTCATAATATGTGGCCAGACGGTTAAGAAGAGCCTTAAATCCTGTTCCCATGTGGGCAAAATGAACTGACCACATTCAAACAAATTGTTGGCTTTGGAGCTTAAAATATCTTTTAAATTATATGTTTTGTCAGTTATAGAAATTATAACAACTTGCTAGCACTAATCAAGTTAAAATAATAAAAGTATAAAAATTATAGCAAAATACTCATGTTCTTTATTCCCTAGAGATAACATTCTAGTGTAGAGTCTTTGGAATTTTTTCCATGAATTTAGAAATTTTTACTCTGTACATATATACATATAGATACATACACACATATAATTTCATTAAACAAAGTGGGATAACTCCTACTGTTCTACAAAAATAATACAAATGGTTCAAAAATATGTGTATCATTGTTGTACAAGGGCCTCATTCGTTTTTTCTGTATCCTTCTAAGTTTATAATATGAACTGCTATAGTGAGGATAGTTTTTAAAATATTATCAAAATTATAAAGACTTTTGAATTTAAAATGAGTTCAAAGACAATTAGCTTAAAAAGCCCAAAAGGCTTTATTGAGTTAATGGTACATTTAAAAAATGAAATTAATTTTAAAGCATTGATATTTTTCTAAAAGAGCGATACATTTAAATTGTTTTTTAATTCAGTGTTTAAATTCAAGAAGTTGAAATTAACTCAATTTAGCTTTCCTATAGTGTTTGCAAATAGGTCTTGGTATTCACATGGCCTACACACCACAACATGCTAACTCCTGGTAATTTGCTGTTCCCCAGAAAGCTGAATTCAGCAGTCCACAGGCTTGCCTTGAACAGCATTGCTTGGGAAATGGATGGTGGGGAGCACCATTTAGTTCTTGAGACTCTTCCTGGAAGGCTGCCACCTTGGCCTCCGTATCTGCTGTCTTTTTCTCATGTGCTGCCTCTTCAAACCATATTATGTGTCTGTAATCCCTGTAATGAAAGCAGATGGAAAGACTGCCTTCATTGAGAACTGGAGTGAGAAGGCACTTCCTCTGAGTCCAGCACCCGCCCTGGCACACTGACACATCATGGTTTTGTATGAGAAGAGGAAGAGCCACACCTCTAAATGAGGCCACAGAGTGGGAAACCCAGGCTTCTGACTGGGTAGTGTGATTCACGGAAGCATTTATTAAACCTCCTTTATGTGTAAGGTACTGAACTGGAAGCACATCCATCAGTGAATCAGATTTTTGTGTTCTAACCCTAGGGCCTTCTAGGTAATAATTAGATGAGCTTGCGTAAATGATCTAACCCTAATGTGACTCAGTTCTCTAAATGTAAAATGGGGACAATAAATAATATCTCTGTAAATTTTTTTTTTTTTTCCGGTACGCGGGCCTCTCACCGTCGCGGCCTCTCCCGCCGCGGAGCACAGGCTCCGGATGCACAGGCTCAGCTGCCATGGCTCACGGGCCCAGCAGCTCCGCGGCATGTGAGATCCTCCCGGACCGGGGCACGAACCCGTGGCCCCGGCATCAGCAGGCAGACTCTCAACCACTGCACCACCAGGGAAGCCCTGAAAATCAGCTTTTAAGCACTATCTTGACCCAGTTTTGAGGAGCTGGCTAGACGTCAGTCAGTTCCCCTTCCTGAGCAACCAAATAAGTCCACACTTCCAACTACCTCCCTTATCAAACTCTCATACTTCAGGTCTCTAATCATCCCAGGGCCAGGTAACAGACAATTCCTGACAGCCCTTATGGCCCAAAGCCTACTAAAATTATCCAAATTAGCCAATCCTAAATCCGCTGGCCCTGCCTTGCTCTTTCTTTCCTGCAGAAACCCCAATAAAAGTGCTTGCCCACAGTGCACCTCCCTTTGCTTCATTACCCACCCCAATGCTTCCCCGAGTGGCATGCTGCGTTCTCTCCAGAGAACTGCGGGTAGAGCAAAACTGTATGTTTCTGTTTTCTTTCTCTTGATCTGTGTTTGGCCTCACCACACCTACCCAAGGTAAGATGGTTAAAACAACCTGCTCTGCATAACTCACAGATTGGTTAAGAAACATATTAAGATAATGGATATGAAAGCCCTTTGAACAGTTGGAGGGATTACAGACATAAGATATGGTCAGAAGCACCCTGTTCAGTATTGGAGAGAAGCAAAATATGGTGACAGATACACATTGTGGTAGACATAATTAGTGACCATCAATATCAAGTTCTCTCCTTACTGGGCACAATGAAGACTATATCACCTAGATCTCTTGCACCTGGATAGAGCCAAGCAACTATTTCTGGCCAAAGGCTGTGAAGGAAAATGACATGCTTCACTTATAAACTGAGACACGGAAAAACCCTGCAAGACATTCTAGCTCTATCTTCATTTAGCAGTGGATATGGAAACCATGCATGGAGACTGCAGAAACACAAGATCTAACAGCCTAGATCACTGACTCAATATATGCTTGGGAGCCCTTGAGGGTTAATATGACCTCTAGCAACTCTTACTTGAGTGAGAAATAAACTTAGACTATATTCCACCAGAACTGGAGGTATTTTATAGATATTTTTAAAATAATAAGAGAATACTAAGAACTGTCATATGGCTATATATTAGACAACTTAAATAAAATGGAAATATTTTTGGAAAAACACAAATTACCAACAGCACAAGAAGAAATGGAAAATCTGAATAGCAATAGGTCTATTAAAACAATTGGAATTTTCATTTAAAAACTTCTAATAAAAAAGTAGAGGTGTCCTCACTGGTGAAGTCTATCAAACATTTAAGAAATAAATAGTATTTCTATGCCAAGACCTGTTCTAAACAGAAGATGTAAGAACATTTTCAACTTATTTTATTCCTCTGAGTCCAGCACCCACTCTGGCACACTGAAACCAAAACTGATACCACTTTGGTACCACTGATGCCAAAACTAGACAAAGATATCATAAGAAAACTGAAGACCTTCATGAATATGGATGCAAAATTCCTTAACAAAATATTATCATATCAAATATAGCAATACATAAAAAAATACATCATGATAAGGTGGGGCTTATTCGAGCATTGGCAGATTTGTATAGCATTCTAAAATCAATCAATATAGTTTATCATATTAAGAAAATAGGGAGAAATACCATGTGATTCTATCAATAGATGTAGCAAAATTATTTAACAAATTTTAACACCTATTCTCATCTTTTAACGTGGTGGAGTTATCTATGAAAAACCTTTAGCTAAGATAATATTCAATGGTAAAAACTAAACTATTTCCCGTGGAAGACAAAAACAAGGTAAGGAGGTTTGCTCTCACCACTACTATTCAGCTTTGTACTAGAGTTCCAAGCTAGCTCAATAAGGCTAGAAAAAAAAAAAAGGCATACAGATAGGGAAAGAAAGAATAAAAGTGTTTTTATTCATAGGTATCATAATCATATATAGAGAAAATTCTAAAAAAATCTAGAGAAAAACTTTGAGAACTAATAATAAGTTGAGTAGAGTTTCAGGAAACAAGATACAAAAATAAATTGTATACTAAAACAATTGAACATTGAATTTTAAAAATACCATTTAGGATGGCATCAAAAAGTAAATACTTGGGAATAAATCTAACAAAGTATGTTTAACTTTTGTTCCTTTAAAACTGTAAAACTTTGCTAAGAAAAATTAAAGAGGACTAAAATAAATGGGTGGAAATTACATGTTCATGGATTGAAAGACTCAAGTTGTTTATTCTCCCCCAAATTGATCTATAGGTTCAACTCAATCCCAAACAAATTCTCAGCAGGATTTTTTTAAGAAAGTGATTTGATTCAAAAATGTATTTGGAAATGCAAACATTACAGAATAGCTAAAACAGTTTGGAAGAGAAGAGAAAATGGAGGAATCATGTAACTTAGTTTCAAGATCTACTATAAAGTCAAAGTAAGACATAAGGATAAACAAATAGATCAATGGGAAAGTATTCAGGGTCTGAAAATAGACCCATGCACATATGGTGAATTGATTTTCGGGAACCAAAGTAATTCAATGGGAAAAGATAGTTTTTTCAAGAAAAACTGCTCTAAAACTGATTATTTATATGGAAATAAAGCCTGTCCATTACCTCATACCATACATAAAAATTAACTTAAAATGATTATAGGCTTAAATGTGAGAACTTAAAACTTTAGAGCTTTAGAAGCATGGAAAAAATCTTGACTTTCAGATAGGCTAAGATTTCTAGATAGAATAGAAAAAACACAAGTCATAAAGGACACATTGAACATCAAAATTTTAAAAATTTGTTCTTCAAAAGATACTAATAAAATGATAGTCTACAATAATATATTTGCAATACATATATCTGAAAAATGATTTGTATCGAGAATATATACCATACTCTTATAACTCAACAATATGAAGACACAATCCAATTTTCCAAATGGACAAAATATTTAAAGGGAAACATCAGAAAAAAAGTAATATAAGCACCTGAAAATGTGCTTCAAATCATTAGTCAGCAGGAAATGCAAATAAAAACTACTGCGCACCTGGGATGGCCAAAATTTTCGAATACTGGCAGTACCAAAAGTTGGTCAGATTAGTGAGCAAATGGAGCTCCATATAGGAGTGTATGAGAGTTGCTGGTAAGAATATGCCACTTTGGCAAACAGTTGATTAGTTTCCTATAAGTTAGACAAACCTTTATCATATTAACCAGTCATCCTACTCTGAGATATTTACCCAAGAGAAACAAAAGCATATATTAACAAAAAAATATATATTCAAAGTGTTCATCATAGGTTTATTCACAATAGTCCCAAACCAAAATCCACCTCAATAGCCATCAACACATGAATAGATGAACAAATTGTGTTTATACAATAAATACCACCCTCCTATCAAAAGAACCAAGGACTGACACATGCATCAAAAAGGGAGTGTCTTGATGAATGGATAAAGAAGATGTGAGATATATATATATAGAGAGAGAGAATGGAATGATATATATATATATATATATATATATATATATATATATATATATATATCTAGAGAGAGAGAGAGAGAGAGAGAGAGAATGGAATGTTACTCAACCATAAAAACAATGAAATGCTGCCAATTGCAGCAACGTGGATAGATCTAGAGAATATTATGCTTAATGAAATAAGTCAGAGAAACACAAATACTGTATGCTACTACTTATATGTGGAATCTAGAAAATAATACAAATGAATGTATGCAAAACAGAAGCAGACTCACAGATACAGACAACAAACTTATGGTCACCAAAGGGGAGAGGGAGGAGGGGAAGAACAAATTAGGGTTATTGAATTAAAAGATACAAACTACTATGTATAAAATAGATAAGCAACAAGGGTATATTGTACAGCACAGGGAATTATAGCCATTATCTTACAATAACTTATAATGGAGTATAATATGCAAAAATATTTAATCACTACGCTGTACACCTGAAACTAATATAATATTGTAAATCAACTGTACTTCAGTTTTTAAAAGGTTGTGTCTCAAAAACATTATTCTGAGAAGAAAAAAAGGCGTACAAAGTATGTACTGTATGATTCCATTATATGAATTTCTATAATATACAGACCTCCTCCGTAGTCACATAAAGAAGATCAATCGTCACAAGCCAAATATGTGATCATAGGATGGACTATAAACAGGTAGGCCTTCCTACTTTCTGGAATGATGGAAATTTCTATCTTTACTGTGCTTGTGGTTACACATGTGTACATATTTACCCAAACTCATTGAATTGTACACTTATAATGGGTTCACTTAAATGTATGTCAATTACATCTCAATAAAGTTTATTTAAGTTTTAAAAAAGGTAATCAGTGAAAGGTACAGGAAGTTTAGCAATATGAAAACAAACAGGACCTGAAATGTATTTTAAATTCCTATTTCATGGTAGAAATACAGAGAAAAAAGGATTCTAATCATGTTCAGATGCCCGTATCTATCTCTGAGTGTTGTGTGTATAAGAATGATGTTAGCATGTGTGCCCTAGCCGTCCATTTAAAAGAATCACCTGAAATAGGAATATCAAAGACATCGATGAAACAAAAGCTTGAACATCTTCTTTTACCTAATCAACACAGACTTTCTGGAAGCAACAAAGAACTTGAAGAAAGATGCATCTTCTTTCACTGGCACCGCCCAACCCCTTCAATAAAAAACAAACAGAAGAAATCAAAAGATGAGAAGAGAGAGACTTGTGCTTGAATCCCAGCTTCTCTATTTACCAGCCTTGTGATTTTGGCAAGTACTTAACCTTTTCCAGACTTCTCATCTGTTAAACGAGGACAGAAAAGATAACGCATGAATTCTTTGCAAATATTAATAGAATACCATATGGAAACTGCTTAGCAAGGCTTGAAATATAATATACTTGCAGTAAATAATGGTTAGGAAAAAAAGGTAGCTCTTGTTACGTCAGGTTTTTGTCATATATTCCTTTTTATTTTATATCAGCATGTGTTCCCCAGAATTGCTGGAGTTTCAATAGCCTTTAAAGCACCGTAAGTTCTGCTGTTAGAATATATTCAAATTCTTTAGGAATAAGATAATACACAAATGTTTTATATGTTCTGTTATCATTTTTCTCTTTGTTGTTTGTTTCTTCTATAGGAAAATTAATGGAAATGCAAAAGGAACATAGAGATGACTAATTTCAGAAGCCTAGGGAAACCAGAGGGGACAGATATGGCAGTTTAAATTTAGTCTGAGTTTACTTTATTCTGCATAGTTTGAAAGGAAATGATGTCACCATTTGGACTGTGAGGAAGTAGGAAATTCTTATCTGACCTTGTGAATGATGAGACATCTCAAAGTCTTATAAATGTAATGGCTGACCATCCTCAATGTTTAAATCTTACCCATCATTCAGGCTTATTCAACTATTTATTTACAGTTTCTAAATTTATTGAAATCTGTTCAACTGCTTTCAGGCAACAAACAGATGGAGTTTAGGATTGGTGAATTCAAATCATCAAGCTCACAAATAGAGAGAAT
The DNA here is from genome assembly GCF_963924675.1 of Phocoena phocoena. Classification (NCBI taxonomy): domain Eukaryota; kingdom Metazoa; phylum Chordata; class Mammalia; order Artiodactyla; family Phocoenidae; genus Phocoena; species Phocoena phocoena. The sequence continues at coordinate 72,596,498 of NC_089232.1, read as the reverse complement.
GGACTCGGTCTAAGAACAGACTGCATTGTTGAAAATAAAACGTAACTTTTATACACCAGTGTTTAACTGCTGGGAAGTTCCAAACACTGATGAAAACAGTTGGCTGTCCATCTGGAAAAGGTATTTAAAATTAACTAAAATGCAGAGTGTTATTTTAAGGTAACAATTGCTTCCTATACATGCCCATTCTGTTCAAAAGTAGGCCTCAAAGTCATAAAACATAACATTGGAATCTGTTAAAGGCTAAACCGCGGCATTTTAAGATTTTTAAGTTTTTTTTGAGCAAAAATCGATTTCAATTGAGTAGCACCAAACCAGAAGTGTTTATGAGTACTCCACCTACAGGACAGATTTTTATGGAGTAAAGGCAGAAGCAAAGTAAGGAAAAACCATTGACTGGCTATAGCTTAAAGTCTACTTGGCTGTTTGTGATTGGTTGCCCTTAGGGTTCAATTCTGAGGCATTTACAGGCTTAGATTTTGGTTTGCTTACATATGCTGCCATGGTGTAGAGCAGTACCAGTCTCATGGCCTCCTTATTTAATTAATTTAAATCTCAACAATCTCAATGCTGAGATATCTTCTGTAACTCTAAAAGTTACCGTTGAATCACTTTAAAATTGAGAGAGGTTGAAGGTAGTAACTAATGTCAGCAATTTATGATGAATTCAAACTATGAAAATGCCAGATGCTAGGTTGTAAGATATATATGATTGCATTTAACAAGGTTTTCTTTTCACACAATGATTCAAGGATTTTAATAACATGTTCTAATCAATAGCAAAATGCCCGACCAAAGCTATTAGCCTCAGCATTCAAAGGCTAAAAGGTAATAGTTTCCCAACGATATCATAGCTACTAAGATAGTATGGCAGCAGTTAGCCTGGACATATGGTTAAATTATTAACGTGTTACCCAGAATAAATCAGGGAGCAGACACCCCGCTTCTCAGAATTAGAATCCCAATGGACCCACGCAGCAGGTCTGCAGCTGGTGGGTAAATCCTTTTGGGAATCTTGTTCTGCCCCCGCAAATATGCAAGTTCCTAATCCTGGCCATAGGCTTACAGGTCACTGTAGCAACAGCAAAGTAGTCTAGTCTCTTCCATGACTACAGGACTCCCCTGTGTATTCATTAGCCAATGCTAACTTTAAGAAAGGTGAGATAGACACAGGGCCACCAAGACATCCATGGGTTCCTCCACATGTCACAGCCTCCCTTGTGGTTGGGTCGGGGCCATGAACTGGATTCTGAATAATGGAAAAGAGTGGAAGTGATAAAACTTTTTGTGGCCTATTGAAAGCCTTTCATCATGGGATCCAGCCCTTTTTTCCCCTTCTGTGGCAATGCAGGAAGTTGTGGAAGCAGCCCAGGACTTAGAATTCACTGTGTGAATAGAGACCCAGCAGACATGTCCAAGACACACTAGGTGTTGCCTCAGAAAGATATGAACATCCTCTTTTCTGTTATTGTTATTAAGCCAATGGGGTTGCAGGATTTATTTGTTATTGCAGCGTAGCTGACCATACGCTGACTAATAAAAAGGATCTTCCTGTTTTGACTATAACACAGTGGAAAATACTTTTGATTCCTTTTATGCCTGATAAATCCCTGAGAGATTTCTGTGAGAAAAGATAACTTTGCTTGATATTCAACCAACAAGAAAGCTTAGATGTATAAAAGAGTAATTTCAGCCACTATCCGAAATTAAGAATCATATAACCTTCCATTTGTACAGCCATATCAGCTTTTTTCATAAAGCTTCATGCACACATCTTCACAACAGCCCTAGAGCTTTTTTTTTAAGTGTATAAAAGCTCAACTTTACAATTGAACAAAGTGAGTAATAGCAGGATTTTAAGCGAGATGTCCAGGAACTCAGCTAGTGAGAGCACAGATGAGACAGGCTGCTGCCTTTGGTCCTTCTGTAATCAAGAAATGCTCCAAGCTTTCAGCCTTGTTGCAGATTTTTACAAGCTCCTCTTTTAATAACCTTTCTCCGTTGCATTCCTGACTTATTACCTCCCTGGCTCCCAGCACTCTTATTTATATGCAGACTCATTCCAGATGCACATCCCATTGTTTATGCTGTGTTTACTATGTTGTCTCCTAACTAGAGTCCATTATCTGCTGAAACAAGAAGGATGTTCACAAATAAAACACAGCTTGCTTGTGGCTGCCAGACCAGCCGAGCAAAGATGTATCTTTGCTGATGGGGAGTAACCTGCTGTTTTCATATGAGCTTCCCCTTGGGTGGCTGCAACAGTAGGAGAAGGACTAGAGGACTGAGAGCATGTGACTTACTTCAGGGAACCAAGCCAAGTGTCATTTCAAAGTCTCACTTCCAGGCAAGCTTTGCCCTCTGACCAGGAACCAAGCTGCAGGGTAGATGGGCCACAATCAGAGCTTCTGATAGACTCGAGATCAGGGAGGTTGCACTTGTAGTCAAATTGACTTAAATAGAAGAAAGAAAGACTGTGAAGGTGGCTGGAAAATACTTGACCTAAATTAACTACTTGGAGTATTGAACATAGCTCAAAGCCAGGTTCAAAAGCTGTCTCTACACTTCTTGTCTGGATCATACATCTGGCCTGTTTAGAGAAATAACAAGGAGAGATGCCTAGCTTAGGTGGTGGGGGTAGGTGTGGCACGAGGGGCTGAGCACAGGGTGAGCCACTCTCACCAAGAGCCACAAGCCAGGTTGGGCCCCTCCCTCATCCCTTCTGCCAAGTATTAATGGCCATTATGGAAGGTGGTAAAATATAGACTAATGTAGATGTAATGTAGAGCCTGCTGGCTTTGAAGTCAGACCATTATGTTTTCAAAATCTGGCTTAGCACTTAATAGCTGGGTGACCTTGGTCAAGTAATTTAACCTCTCTATGACTTGGTTTTCTCATACGTAAAATAGGAGGTAAGAATAACTACCTTTGTTGATTGTGAAGATGGGAATTATATATACAAACGTTCATACACATATATAATGCTTGGTGTGGCATAAGCCCTGGCATATGATCAGCCCTCCGTAAATGGTAACTTTTTAGTCATTTTTATAATTGTGATTATTACATGAAAAACTGCTTATTTGTGCTCTTGCTCTGATCTACCTCTCATCATCTCTATGAAAACCATCTGTGTAGTATCAACCCCTAAAAACAAACAAGCCCCTTTTGTATGGAATAGAAAGCCAGCAGAGGGCCAACACTTAGTAGATACTCAACATTTCAATTTCTTGAATTGAACCCAGTTGTGCCCAAAATTTTATATCCATAGGCAGCTTCCTTGGTTTGCTTTATTGGCTTTGATATTCCTCTAAAAATTAAGCTTGGCTTACTCCTGCCTGGAGCTTCTGAGTGTTTTGGCTGAAGTTATGAAATGTGTATGACTTTTTCTGTATGAAGAGCTTTATATTTGATCATGTGCTTTCACATAATTATATTAATACTGGGTGAATTAGAAAAAAAGAAAAGAACAAAACTGATGGATCACATTTCTATCTGTATACTACCCATTTTGGACTGGTCTTCTGAAAAAAGTAGAAGAGACCCACAAAGAGGCTTCAGAATTATAGCTATGGATGAGAGTTTAATATTGTAGAATACTAGTGTCATGGCTTCTAAGGCTGTGGCAGTGTCTTAAGATTAGAAGGGAATTTAGAGGTCATCTAGTCCTACCCCCACCCCAGGCACTGTCTGCCAGCTCCTATCAGGGAAACTGTGAACAGCAGTGGCTCCACAGGCCCTGGCACCAACCCCAGTTCATACTGCCAGGCCCTGGGGCACCAGATGCCCACAGCTAAGGAGGGTCTAAGGAGGGTCTAGGGCTGTGAGGATCGTTTTGACCACTGCATACCAAGGAGTCTTGCCTAGTTGTCTCCATCCTACGAAATTAAACAGTAATGGGCAAGGTTTATTGAATTAAATATGCTTTTAAGGCATAGAGCTTGAGAGTACGTGTGTGTTCAGACGCACTCACGTGCACATTTCAAGGTCTAGATTCAGTTAATACTCACAACGAGGACACACAGTGGGCACACAGCACAGTGCAGTTCACACACGACCTCTTACTCCGGCAGACCACATATTACTTTTTAAAGAACATCTGATACGCTTACTAACATAGATTTCATTTAGCGCACACTTCCTTCGTGAAAATGTATCTTAGGGCGTGCATTTGTAGTGCCTCCTTTATATCCCTGGGAGTGAGGGGCTGGAGGTAGAGTCACCATCTGCAAGCTTAGGTAGTTTAAGCCCCAGTCTAGGCAGTGACCAGGTGAGTGCATGGGTTCCATCCTGTCCCTGCAAGGGCTAAGTTTCTACAGAACTGGGCTTGGGTGGGGATATCTGCTCCCTTAGCTGCATGCCCAAAGGTCTATTTACATTTTAAATCACTGTTGTGTCATCAGGTTACATTTAGATAGCTGCCAAGTAGTTAAGTTCAGAATTTTTACTCTGAACCGTAAACAGTTTACTTTTCAAATAGCATAATTTTTGAAGTTTTTATTCCTCACCATCACTAAGAAAGCTATCAAGTTTTGGAATTTCATGGAGAAATGTGAAGTGGCCTTTGTAAGCGCCAGATGAACCCTCTGAGGCCTGACATTCTCAACGTGATGGCTCTATTTACATATATATTGTCCTTCCTAGGAAATGCTAGAGGTGTGGATTTGGGATTACTGTATCTAGACAGCTCTGGCTGCCATAGGGGCCTTGTCTTTCTTATATTCATGTATGCATTCATTCATTCATTCACTCATTTATTTATTCATTCAAAAAGAGTTTATCGTTTCGTCTTTGATATCTGGGGAAGTCTGGGCTCTTGTTCTGCCATTAAGGAGGGTGTCAGGAGTCAGGAGTCAGGTGCCTAGAGTAGAGAACCCAAACACTCAGGTTGATAAGAACATCGAACCTTAGCAATTTTTATCCTGCCCAAAGAATTTTCAGTCAAATAAAGAAATTGTATGGCTGTCCACCTGTGGTTCATTTTGAGTATCTGAGATCCTTCTAGAGGCCTTCTCAAGATAACCAACTTGTATTTATCCTTGCATTAGACTGGTTTTTCCCTTTGCCTCCCTTCTCCTTGGCTTGAGTTTTCTGGACTCAGCTCATTAAGTCTTGCTGAGAAGGCAAATAAAGCTCCCCTTCAAAAATGGGGCTGAGGAAGGAGCAGAATTTCAGGGCGTGCCACACCTGCAGTGAAAAAGTTATACCAGCTCCGGTGTCTACCACGGTTGCCAATAACTCCAGCAAGAGCGGCAGCAGTGATGTTAATTACAATGATCTGAGCGGTAATGATGTCGCAGGCTCTGGACTAAGGGCAAACATGTATCAGTCATCCAATGGGATGCTTACAAACCACCCTGAGAAGCGGATTTAGTGTCCCCTTTTTACAGATGGTAAAACTGAGAGCACAGAAGTCACACCGGCTACCCAAGTCCCTCCTCCAGGCAGCTGAGGTGCGATTCAAAGCAGCCATTGGGCTACGCTACCTCCCTCAGCCAGTTACCATAGCAAAAAGGCAAAGAATGGAATTTTTAAGCTGGAGTTTTTAAGCTTTTATAATGTCCCTATATTTATTATGTTTCCTCATTTTGCCTGTAGTGTTAATCAGTAAGAGTCAAACAGACTCTGACATTGAAGAATTCCAAGGGATATAATGAGGATAAGGACAGTAAAAAGAAGGCAAAGGTAGTCTGAGTTGATAGATCCTGCTTCAAGGAAGAAAGCAACCTGAGACCTAGATTTAGGAAGAGTTTCTGGGATATAACCATCACAAGGCCTCTATGCTTCCCCACAAACATCTGAAAGTGTTACAGAAGGATAGAGAACCTTACTACATAAAGAATGAGAAGCTTATATCAAAATACAGTTTTTGGATTTGTTCATTGTTTTCCATCACTTGACCTACTTAGTGCTCCTTAATCAGGAATACATACATAGCCATGCAGCTGAGATTGAGCACACAAATTGAGATGAAGAAAGATGGTTAGGAAAGTATCTGGCTGGTGTGCATTCAGTTCATTCATTCAAGAAATGAACAGATTCTGAGGCCCACTTCAGGGCTGGGTGCCAGGATCAGCAATGAGAGAACAGGCAAATAAAGCACAGCACCCTTGCCCTTGAAGAACTGATAGAGTATATTGTATCGGGGTGGGAGGAGTAACAAAGATGATCCACTCAGAGGAGTAAAGGCTACACACTCGTGTGTCAGGTGTGGGGGACACAAGGCAGTGGCTGAAATGTCTTAAGGCTATACATTTTCCTGGGTGACCAAAGAATAAGCACACATTTTTGCCTTGGCAATGTGGTTCTCACACATGGGAGTGGAGAAAGCCAGAATGCGAGCACATTCTGTGGAGGAAGAGATAGAGAGATGCTCAGAGCTTGCACCTCTCCCTGACAATGAGAGAGCAGCGTGGAGGGCCAGTTCAAGGCAAGCCACAGGTCCACGGATGGGGAAAGATTTAAATTCCCGAAACAATCAGGTCACATATGCACTGGGCAATTGTGTTAACCTTCACATTTACATTTTTGTTTTAAACAACATAGAGTGGCAATGGAGAGATGAGGTCTGGTAAAGAGTCACTAGGGTGATAATACTTGCTATTAATGTTGAAGGCTGGGAACAGTATATCAAGGAAAAAGGAAAAGAAGAGAATTCCAAGTGGAGGAAACAGTGTCTTCAAAGAAGGTGAGGGAGAGCAAGGTGATTTGTCCTCCTGACACTCAGGGGTGGGCCTTCCTTCCACTCAGCGTCACCACAGGTAAAGGAAGATTCCAACATGAGTTGGTACCTTAAGGTGTGTCTCCCACAATAATACTGACAACAAAAAGCACATTATTTTTCTTTTGCAAAGGACTGTACCCCAATCATCTAGTTCTCAAAGGTGGAATTTAGATCATGTATTTTTAAAATATTTATGGAACACATTATAGTCCTGGCCCCAAGTAAATACTGATGTGAGAGGGAAAGAATCTGGGTCGGGGGTGACAGAGCTGATGTTGTACCTCATAAGGCATCAAGCTAATGGTCCAGTAATGTAGGCAGAAGGCACTCATATCTCTGAAAATAAGACAGTAGATAATAGATGTGAAGTGGTTAAAACAAGCCAGGTTCTTGAAGAGAGCAGACCTTGGAGGAGGAGGGGGCACTCCTTCTTTGCCAAATGAATTAAGTGGCTTGACAGATGGGGCAAGGAAGAGGGTGTTGGGCATTCCAGGAAGAGAGCATGTTATATAGTAATGCAAAGAGCCACCAGTGTGGGGTAAATTTGGGAATGATAAAAATTATGTAAAGTATATATCAGGGACTCCCAGAAAAGAAAGATTAGAGCCAGATTCTAGAGGGCTAGGCTAAGCTTAACTTTTAGTAGACAATCGGGGACCCTTGAATTTTCTTAAGCAAGGCAGTGACTTAAGAAGATGAACCTGTCAGGGAGCATGGAATAACTGGCGTCCAAGGAGCAGAGAGGCAGAATGTCCAATTGAACCCCTATCATCTGAGACTGAAATGATGAGAACTGGACCAGAGTTCTGGTGGTTGACATGGAGACGAGGGAAACAAATGGAGAGATGATTAGAGGTGATTTATACTGTGCGTGAAATATTGAATGAAATAAAATGTGTGAAGGAAGGTGTAATGTTATGGAGAAGGTGCTGAGGTGGAACAAGAAAAAGGATGTTCTTAACAATCGTTCACAATACTAAGCATGCCTTAGAAGAGTTGTGGAGAATGCGGTTTTAGAAGGATTGGGGAAACCACTCACATGTTGCACACACAGCAACCCCAGTACAACCATCCCAGGGTGGTGACTGCTTTTCTACAAAAGCACTAGCTACTTCCCTTTCCCTGAGCCTATCCAGTCTTCTCCTTTCCTCCACACCGCCTAAGCCAGAAGGACAAAGAAAAGCGAAGCAATCTGTGGGATGCCATTCAACAAATAGTTTATTCAGGGCAACCAGGAAAGTATGAGATGATGTACCAACTCATCCCAAACCTGTCCCTGAACAGGAAGAAAAAAATCTCAAGCTATACAAGGTTCTATGTGAAAGCAGGTAGGAAATATTTTGAGAAGTAAGGAATGGAGGGTAGTGGGATTGAAGCATTGGCATCACATCTGTTTCCCGATGCTTTATCTTCCTTATCATGGCTCTTGGGAGCCCTACTGAGAACCATGGGGATGGGAGAGGATGCCAGCACTCTGGAAAGAGTACCCTGGGGAACCATAGCATGTTTATGAACATACTATGGTCCTGTCCTTTCTAAGAAAAGTAGGTTGTGTCGTCCATAACTCTTCCCCTACCTCCTTCCCAAAGGCTAACATCCCAAAACAATACTAAATCATGAGAAGTTGCACACAAGAAGGCTGCAGGAGACCCTGCCCCTTTAAACTGAGTTCATCTCCTTGTGCTGAGTTAAACTTTTGTCCCTATTTTCAGTGGGAGCAGCCTTTCAGAGACCTAGTCCACCCCACACCTAGCGCCTTTCAATAGCTTCCAGACTCCTTGTAAGTCATGGAGATTTACTGACTTCAGAATGATTCCTTAAATATATTCTGCAGTCAATGAACCTGAGGACCTAAATAGTCAATAATAGAGAAGGTTTTGTATGTGGTTATTTGTTGTGTCCCTCGAGTGATAATAAGACATTGGTCTTCAAACTGTTTCTCAGTTACCTGGCGTGGTCTATCTGCAGAATCTCCATTGTAAATAAGTGGCTGCCTCTGAAGACAAGACTAGAAAGCAAAGGTTAAGACGATGACATCAGGAGCCCCATATTCTTGGAGGCTGATGCTTCTCTACGGACTATGGATATTTAAATGCCACGAAGTTTGTGCCCTATTTTAACTGAGCCACCCCAGTTGATGAATGTGCCTGTTAATTTATTTAGGAGTTGGTTTTCTTTAAACTATGACATTCAGTTTCCCCTGAGATGCACCATTCCAAAATCAATGAAGACCTATGACTTATATTTATATGCAATTCAGTGGGAGAGAAAGAGATTTTTGAATCCTTGAGGTACCTCCAGCTCATTAATTAATTATTGCTATTAAATGAGTGTCTACTATCTGCTGTATACCAGTCTAAGTGCCAGAGAATATATATATATATACACGCACAACCAGTCTTTAAGAGGAGTAGATAATCCTGCAATCCTGCAGGAAATAAAGATCAGACAAGGAAAGTAGAACTGTGACACAACAGCATTAGGAGAGGAGAATTTGAAATAATGCTAATAATAATAATAGCAATAATCATAATAAAACGTATAAATAGCATGCAGCATAAGTCAAGCACTAGTCTAAGTATTTTGGATACGGTAATTCAATGAATCCTCTGAACAGCCCTGTGAAGCAGATGCAGCATTTATCTCCATTTTACAGATAAGAAAACTTAGCTCATGGAAGTTATGTAACTTATTCAAGGTGATAAAGCTAGTAAATGGCACGGCTGGGTATTAAACTAGGCTTATACAGTTTAACTCCAAATGCCATGCTCTGAACCACTGTGTTATTGGAGCATGGTGCTGAATGTTCAGGAAGGCTTCTTGTGGGAACTAGGTTGTAGGTCAGTCCTAAAAGATGAGCTAGGATTTAGAAGTGTGAAGAAGAGCAAAAACAACATTCCAGATAGCACTAGCAATCTGAGCCTTGTTTTGGAGGCAGAGGTAACCACGCAGGAGTGAACAGCACAGTGATTAAGTGTGTGATCCCTGGAACCAGACTTTGCAGCTTCAAGTCCTGGCGCCACCACTTACTAGCTCTGTGACTTTGGACAAGTTCCCTAACCTCTCTGTTGTCTTGCGTTTCTTCTCATAAAATGGGCATAAGAAATAGTACAGAATGGTAAATTGATAAGCACTTGTGAACCACTTAGAACCACCCCCGATGCATAGTAAGTGTTGTATTAGGCTTTTCTGAGTGGGTAAATGTAAATTTGGGGCACTGAGAGACAGACCTGGCTAAAAAGCTAAATGACATTCAGCTGCCCGTCGGTATGTATCTTCCCTTATTTCCCTCACCTTTCAAGGACCATCTCCTTGGCATCCCAGCATAATTTTTGCTTGGGGATAGAATTAGAGAACAACTCCTAGCCAAACCCTGTGATAAAGGACACCAGTGCAATTGCCATCAAAATAACCACAAACATTCACCCAGAGCCTACATGTTTGTTTTGAGAAGGAATATGGGTCCTCTCCAGCTGGGAATGTGCAAAGTACTTTTAGGTGTAGTTAGTAATTTAAAAAAAAAAAAAAAAAAAAGGAACACGAAATTGCAGTTTGAATGCCTCCGGGTGGAACCAGCTGCATGGAAAGCCGTGACTGTATCAGGCTCGTGGCTGGCTGCAGTGCAGGGCAGATATGGTTGGTTCCACTGCTCAGAGCAGCCCCAGGAGCGAGAGGATGAGTCAAGGGGGTCAGGAGCCCTTACTAGCTCATTAGTGCTTCTGGATTTAAAAGAGAGATTCCCAAATCCCAAGAGGTGGCTTACGGCTCGGAACAAAACCCAGTGCATTAACATCCTCGTATTCCAAAAAGCTCCCCAAAGCCCTGCAGTTATGCTGATAGAATGTGATTTATACCAAGGCGAGTGATGCCAAGGCCCAGACTGGGGAGGCAGCTGAGCAAGGGAATAATTGAGAATGCTATGAATTTCTCTGTTTGTGAACCTCCCGATTAAATAAGAGAAGTGCATCTCAGGAGTCTGGGCCCCCAGCCCTAGACCCTGCTGGCCTCTCTGCCACACTGTGCCTGTGGATGGCAGACCTAGTCTGTCACCGCATCAGATCTCTGCATCTCAGCTGAGCTCTGGGCAGCCCAACAGGTTTTGGAAAGTGCCACAGAGGCCATCTCTAAAACCCTACACTCTGAGTTTGCTATCTTCAGTGCAACGGTTACCCAGGAGATGGTCCTAGATCCAGCTCAAAGGCTGCTTCAGTTTCTTTTGGGAGGATATCCTTGGGAGGATGAGATGGGAACACGCTGGTGAAATAAGGAGGGACACAATTCACACGATGCAACAAAAATGCCCATATGCATGTTTGAAACGTTTTCTCCAGATCAGCAATATTACGAGTTCGCTTTTCTCTTACAGTCTCGCACAGCACCTCACGGTCACCACTGCAGCCCGGGCAGAGGATGTTAAGAAACAGATCGGGAGCATGCTCTCAGGAGTCAGGCCACAGTTTGCTTTCAGAGCGCTACTGTATTAGAAAATTGTTTACACATGTTCATAAGCTCCTATCTAAGGCCATGTTCAATTAGAGATCAAATGACTATTATTTTCAACTTGCGAGTCAATCAGTGTATTAGTCTAGACAGGCTACTTGTTGTAACAAACAACTTCCAAGTCTCAGTGACTTCATCACAATAGAGGTTTATTTCTCACTCTTGTCACCGTCTAATGTGGTGGGTGCAGAGGGGGCTCTGCTCCACAGAGTCATTAAGGGATTCAGGCTTTTCAGATATAGTGGATCCCACCATCTCCTAGGACCTTGGCATTTTACACTGGTTTCTCCCTCTCCCACTGGCAGACAAGCAAAAAGTGAAGGCGTTAGGAGCCAAATTTGGAAGTGACATACATCACTCCCACCCACATTCTATTGTCACATGGACAGCATTTCCACAAAGGGGAAGTAGGAAAATATAGTCTATCTCTATACGCAGGAGGAAAGGGAATTAACAGAGCTTAGTGAACACTTCCATTGTCTGTGCAGTCAGGGAGGCTTCCTGGAGGGGGCGCTACCTGAGTGCTCTAAGGATGCACGTTCTTGTAGCCTCCCCTGCCTCTCAGGTTGGAAGTAACCTCACAGGTAATTTCAGTCACTGTCTCACAGTTCAGCAAAGCAGAAGCTGAGTGCACAGTAATTGCTTGGACAACATTTGGTGTTTGATCTTAAATGGGATCTAGAGGGAAATGCAGCAGACAGAGGGGCTGAGGGTGGACACTGGACCCAGGGTCCAGAGCTCGGCTATTGATACTGCCTGAGTGGGAGTGAGAGAAACGCTGGCAGGACCCCTACACATTAACTCCGCTAATGGTGGGCAGGAGGGTGGGCAAAGGAATCTGTCCGATGCTTTGCAGCTGTTGTGTGTATTAGAACTATCTCCTCTGCAGTGAAAATATCTAGACAACTTCTGCTGAACACCATGTGTATTTGACAGTCACCTGATTTGGTTTCACCAAACAGTATCTGGAATATATAATCTGAGACATATGTAAATACTCATTCATAATTAGCCCATTGTTGCTCCTTTTCTCTGGAGTTAAAAGATTTCTAATCTTGGGCTTCCCTGGTGGCGCAGTGGTTGAGAGTCCGCCTGCCGATGCAGGGGACATGGGTTCATGCCCCGGTCCGGGAAGATCCCACATGCCGCGGAGCGGCTGGGCCCATGAGCCATGGCCGCTGAGCCTGTGCGTCCGGAGCCTGTGCTCTGCAATGGGAGAGGCCACAACAGTGAGAGGCCCGCGTAACGCAAAAAAAAAAAAGATTTCTAATCTTGCAGTTTAAAGATCCCACTAAAACTTTTCGATGATAAATCTCTGCCTGTGTTCTCCCTATAGTTAGAGTCCTATGGCTACAAAGGCCATGAGAGGTCGTTCGACCCTTTTTCCATTTTCCTGGAAAGACCCCAGTTAATGACAGGGACATGTCTTGTTTTCAGTACCACAGAAAAGGATAAAACACAGGGATGTGTCTTGTTTTTAGGACCACAGAAAAGGAAAAAACACAGAGTATCAGTGCATGAAGAGCCCAGGGCTGTTCCAGTCTGCTAAGACTCACAAAAAGAGGCTACTTGCCCCTCTGGAGGCAGCGACAAGAACCTGAGCCCCGGTTGCCTGGGCCCTGCCTGAACTCCTGCTCTCCCCCGGTTGGAGAGCATCAGCCCTGTATTCCTCTGCTCAGACTATCATAACAAAATATCACAGCCTGGGGGGCCTCAATGACAGAAGTTTATTTTCTTACAGTTCTGGAGGCCAAAAGCCCGATACCAAGTGCCAGCAGGTTTCGTGTGAGGCTCTTCTCCTTGGCTTTCCTACGATGTCTTCTCGCTGCGGCCTCTTCTCTGGGTGCGCATGTGGAGAGAGCGAGCTCTGGTGTCACTTTCTTTTCTAATAAGGACACTAGTTCTATTAGATTAGAGGCCCATCCTTATGTCCTCATTGAACCTTAATTACCTCTTGGAAGGACTTATCTCCAAGTACAGTCACATTGGGGGTTAGGGCCTCAACATGTGACCTTCAGAGGGATGCAATTCAGTCCATAACAGCCACTCACTCGTGAGGACCACTCAAATCCTGACACCGCTGTGTAGAGCTGGGTGGAGCTGAGCATCACACGTGGGGGTCCACCTCTGCCTTGGGGTCCAGATCCTCATGCTGTCTCTCAGTGATCATTACCTCCTCAGTTAGTCCTGGATCCCTCCCTCCATCCTCCTAAACTAATGGTAATCCCCTGGCTGTCCAGAGGCAGTCTTGCCTGAGGAATTGACAAATTTCTGATCTAGACACCCTTGGTGACAGCCTGCATCCCTGTCTTCTCCCCATCTACAGGCTCTGGCCCAGGAAAACAGGGCTGCAGCTCCCACCATCGGCCGCTTCAGGATTCTCACTGATGGTCAGCCCTCCCTGGAGCAAATATTGTCCATGGTCACATGGAATCCCATGAATTAGATTGCTGAGTCCTGCCTGACCTTATCCACCACCTGGTGGAGGTCGTTTATTCCTCAACAGATTCTGGCTGATCTCGGCTGACTCCCCAGCCTGTGTGAGTGGTGTGGCTCTTGCTTTTGCTGTGGGCTGAGAAGGGAGGGCAAAACGTGGCTCTGATCTCCCTGAGGAGCTTGAAGCCACCTCACAGGAGATGGAGGAATCGCAGATGAAGTTGCTTAGTTTGAGATCAATCCAGGACTGTGGGGTGGAAGGCAAAGGAAGAAGGAGCCCAGAACAGGACGCCAGTCTTCTGTTTCCTGCTCCGTCAGCTATTCTGTGTGACTAGGTAACTGAGAGGCCCTGTCTGTGCCTCAGTCCCCTGAATGACTGAGTGGGAGCATGAACTAAACGATATGTTCAGTCTCCTCAGATCTGGTATGCCCTGCTGTGCCAACCCACTATCAGATCCTTTGTCCTTATCTTCCTGGCCCAGGACATCCAGGAGGGTTTATTCCAAAAGGCTTCTTGGACTCCACGCAGATTCCTTGGGCGTCTCCTAATCAGACTCACTCGCCTAGATTTCCCTGGATGGAACTGTGGCCCACCTACCTTCACGTCAAAGGCCTGTCTCATTTTCGAGGTCCAAAAAGATGAATGCTCAGCATTTTCACCAAGGGAAGGGAGTATTTCTTCCAGGAAGTTAATAAGATTGTATATCGTAGCCTTGGGGCACTGGAGAAGGGAAAGAAAAATTCCCTGAAACAACATGTCTCTTGTTTAATAAACTTTTATTATTATTATATATGAGTGTGTGAGAATGAGAAATCCATATCCATTCTTCGCGGTCACAGCGTTATTGGTTCTGAGCTTAAAAATTCAGTCTGGTGAATAACAGAATAAAGCACTGACTGACCAGTGGTTTTTAATATTCGGCTCTTCCAGGAAGCAATCTAATAGAGCAAGAGCTTATTGGAAAGTGTAGATGATGTGGAAATGAGTTCACAGAGGGATGGGCTGTCTGGGCTTCCACCTTGGGAAGGACAGGCAGGTATGACAGGTGACAAGGGCCTCTGTGATTGCTGGCTATGCTAGCTCAGTACAACACCTCGGCTTTGGGGAGTAAAATCAAGCTGATAGCTTTGTTTTTCTCTTACTCATCACCAAGTCCTTGTTTTGAACCCTCCTTCTACTGAGAGAATCTTTCTCCCCTGGAAAACCCTTTTGTTCAGGCAGGTCCCAGTCTTCTACCATTTGTGTGTGTGTGTGTGTGTGTGTGTGTGTGTGTGTGTGTATGTACATACATTGAGCCTCAGTGCCCATCCACCAGGGCTTATAGTCTCACCCTGAGCTCTCCCTGGGAGATAGCACACCCTGCTTCCTGTTGGAGCTAGGCAAGGGCTCTAACTAACATTGGCCCATCCTTGGACTCTAGAACCCCCTACATCCTAGGTCTAGACCGAGGTTTTTCTCTGGCCTGGGGATGGTGGTTAATAACTCTTTAAGAAACATCAAAAACTCTCTGTTTTCCACAGTGGCTACACCAATTTACATTCCCACCAACAGTGTACTAGGCCTGCCTTTTCTCCACATCTCCATCAGCGTTTGTTATCTGTGGTCTTTTTCCATATGAGCCAGCAATTCTACTGCCAGATATAGCCAAAAAAAAAAAAAAAAATGAAAACACTAATTCAAAAAGATACGTGCACCCCAATGTTCATAGCTACATTATTTACAATAGCCAAGATATGGAAGCAAACTAAATGCCCATCAAGAGATGAATCGATAAAGAAGATGTGGTACATATATACAATGGAATATTACTCGGCCATAAAAAAGAATGAAATTCTGCCATTTGCAACAACACGAAAGGACCTAAGGAGTATGCTTAGTGAAATATGTCAGACAGAGAAATACAAATACTGTATGTTATCACTTGTATATGAAATCTAAAAGATAAAACAAAGGAATAAATATAACAAAACAGAAACAGACTTACGGATACAGAGAACAAACTAGTGGTTACCAGGGGAGAGAGGGAAGGGGAGGAGCAACAAGATAGGGGGATGAGGTTAAGACATACAAACTACTGTGTATAAAATAAATAAGCTACAAGGATACATCATACAGCACTGGGAAATATACCAATTATTTTATAATAATTTTAAATGGAGTATAAGCTATAAAATATTGAATCACTATATTGTACACTTGAAACTAATACAGTACTGTAAATCAAGTATATTTCAATGAAAACAGAATGTAAAAAATAATAAAAACAAACCTGTTTCTGGAGCTCCCACTCTGGGGTCAGCCTCTCTCCCCTTAATTTCCTGAGCTTCCTTGTTATTATTCATAGCAACTGACTTTTGAAAGCCTGAACTAGATAAAACCTAAAATACTTTAAGTTTGGCTTTTCTGAGTACAGTAGCAGATATGACTTTCTTTAGATGTTAAAGTAGTACTTTGAGGTCAGGTGACATAAGGTAAACCAAACTCAATGACCTTATTCCCAGGAGACCGTGATGACAGTAGAGTGCGTTGGTGGATGTGTGTTGGAGGGTGGAGCAGAGGTGATATGATGCAGGGTATATTAGATGCTAGGGCCGCCAAAACAAAGTACCCCAGGCTGAGTGGCTTAAACAACAAAAGTGTGTTTTCTCTCAGTTCTGCAGGCTAGAAGTCTGAGATCAAGGTGTTGGCAGGGTAGCTTCTTTTAAGGCCTCTCTCCTTGGCTTGTAGGTGGCCGTCTTCTCCCTGTGTCATCACATGGTCTTCCCTCTGTACATGTCTGTGTCCTAATTTCCTCCTCTTATAAGGACTCTAGTCAGATAGAATTAAGACCCATCCTAATGACCTAATTTTAACTTAATTAAGTACCTCTTTAAAGACTCTACCTCCAAGTACAATCACACTCTGAGGCACTGGGGGTTAGGACTTCAACACACAAATTTGGGGGGGACACAATTCAGCTCATAACGCACGGGGTAAAGGAATGGAATCTGTGTGAGACACACACCAGAAATTAAGAAGTAAAATGTGTCATCACATTGTCTGCTGTCATCAGCATTCCTCTTGTACTGGGGTGTGCCTTCCCAGTTCTTAGCACCCAGGATCCCCGTCACCCCTCGGACCCCTCCTTCTGTACATCTTCTCCCAGCACATGAGTGGTGCAATGATTGATGAGGCAGAGAAGGTGAACCCACACAGCCCACAGGAGAATGAGCCTTTATCTAATAGGGAATTATAAATATTAACCACAGAAAATATTGTTTTGAAAAAGAAGATGTCCATGTACCTCTGAGATCATGTACAGGAAGCAGTCACTCTCACTGCCTCAGCCCAAGACTGGGATGATGAGGTTTATTCGGTCCCTGAATATCTGAATCAGCTACTTATGGCCTTCCTGTCTATTTTCCTCTAGCCGAAGACATTGAGAAACCAACACTCCCAAAATGCAGAAATGCCAAGTGGAGTCAAAGGAGAGCTCTTTGGACCTCAGTGGCTGTCTTTCCTGCCTGGATACAGAGACAAAGGTTCTTCCTCCCAGAGGAAGAGTAAGTATTGGGTTAGTGACATTCTGGGAGGGGCAGCAAGCTTTGGTCAGAGAAATGCAAACCTGAATTACATTTGGGAGCAACATGCAGGAACGCATCACAGTTCAACAGATTTAAGTGACTGTCCCAGACTTTAGATCTACTCCACTGAGTAGAGGGTTTAGGTAACAGGGTGAACTGACCCTTGGAAGGGGGAGGGCCCCTCCTCCCATCTAGAGCCTTTATGTCCTCAGGGAGCTCCTCCACGTTCCAGGCTGTTTCCTGCAGGGGCACCAAGGAGAGCAACAAAGCAGAGGAGGGGGCCTCATCCATCTCTGCTTCCTCTGTTTTAGATTTGGCGTGTCCTGGGGATAACTATGAAAAGCTGAAAGTCTTCTAATTTTTTGCACTGAGTTTTCATTACACTTTAAACATTGCCATGGATGGAATTAATGAGCAGAAACCTACTGAATATTCAGCCAGAATTCTCAGAACCCCAGCAGTCTTGACTCTCAGAGCTCAGGACCACTTGGCACTTAAATGATTCCTAACTTTGTTTCTGATTAGTACCAAGGAGTGCCTCAGTCGCCCTGGGGACTCTTTCACCTTCTACTCAGCCAGAAGCATGTTTGACTCACTCTGTTCTTTGTCTCACGGACATGGTTCAGGGCCAGAGGGTCCCTCAGAGGTGGGGATTTATGATTCCCGAGGACATGAGCAGCTGAGAAGATCACCCTTTTTATAGGACTATCTTCACACAAAGAAAAGCTGGCACTCTGCATGGATAACCAGAAACATCCTTCGGCCCCTGAAACTTTCCTCCTGTGTTCTCAGTGCCTAGAATTATATTACCAGAACTTGACTCCCTTAGGATTATAAGACATTTTGGTCTTTTAAAGTCCTTTATTAAAATGCAAAGATATCTAGGAAGCATGAAAACTTATAATATCAACAAGAATTTGAAGTCATTGAAGGCAGGAAAGATGCCTTAAATGACTTTTTTAATATATTAGATTCTTAGCCGCCCAGGACTCTCACAAGGTTAAGTCATTCCGCATAATCAAGGTGTTTATTGAAGAGTTACCTCTTATAAGTCTAATTTAAGTAATATGAAGTATCTTAGACAGAGATCTGGTCTAAAATGTTCCATGCTACCGTACCTTCTTAAATGCAGCCTACCAAATGCAATGAAACATTTTCTTGATAATTCAAGGTCATCATTATGAACTCCCACTACTGCCTTCTGCATGGATTCTCTACAGAGGGCTGGGTTGTTTGTACCTGCATGGCAGTTCTTGCATTTCCTTTTAAGCTTTCCGTCTTTTCCCTCTCATATAAGCCACTTTCACTGCTTGTTCATGCCGAAGTGTTTGCCTTAGGCATTCTTTCTCTTTCTAACCTATCCTTTTAATCACCTGTGGGTGGGAAATAAGATACCCAAGGTTTTGGAGGTCTGTGAGTAAAAGAAGAGAAGACAGGCTTTGAATAAGAATGTTTCCCATAGACAAAGGCAAGAATTTTATTATAGAACACACTAATTCTCACTACACAGATACTTTTGCTTTTTCTGTGATTGTCAGCTATTATTTGGATAAGTGAGGAAACCAGATATCCTGATGCATTTCAGGGGACGTGACTTTCTTTAGAAAGTAAGATAAAGAGATGCCGGACCTATAGCGTAATGGAAGGGGCAGGAGTTGGTGATCTCACTGCCCAAACTTGACTCAGTCTCACCAGCAATCCCTGCCCAGTCTGCAACACATTTCCTCAAAGTAAATTATTTTCCCAAGTGGACACTTTTGAGAATGAAAGGATGCAAAATTAATAATTACTTCAAGACAACAGGCATAGACCAAGACTGTCCTGGGCAAATCAAGACCTAGGGCCTCCCTATTTCTAGGAAACACTGCAGCAACATCAGCTGGTACAGAGAACTAAAAATGCCCTGGACTACTGCAAAGTTGGATGTGCATCACGGAAGCAAGCATAGACTCTTGTTGGGCAACTTCTCCATTTGGATTTAAGTTTACAGGTCATGGACTGTGACCAATGGCTAAGACTGACATCTTAGCAAAGCTAAAACCAAGATTTTATTATCCCTCTCATATTTTATATGCTTACCCTTCTACTTCCAAATACCACTAAGTTTCTTAGGTTAGCAAATAAAATGTGTTTCTGGATTATATTCCTTAAAGTATCTCTTCTAACGAGTATATGGACTTCAGCTGGGGCTGAAATGTTACAATCATTAAATCACACAATTTATCTAAAGTGCTTAGTCTAACATCTGGAATATAGTAAGTGCTCAGTTAATATTAGCTAAAGCGAATGCAGGTGCATTTGTGAGTGCATACACACACACACTCTCACACACATTTAACTCTGCTTTTAAACTAAAGCACAATCTGGCAACGTGTGTCAATATTTAAAATATCCTTTCACCTAGATATCCAACTTCTCAGAATTTGCCTTAAGGAGAAGCGTGTTTATCACAATGTTGTTTATAATATTGGAAACTCAGAATAACCCAATAGGACATTAGCTAAAAGAATAATATGGCATCTATACAATAGAATATGATACACAGCTCTTAAAATAATAAAGTAGAATTTTATTTATGATATGAAAAAGTCAATGATATATTATCACATGAATATGCAACTTACAAAGCAGTATTTATGTGTGTTTTTTTGGACAAAACAATGAAAGAAAAGATATCAAAAATACCTTGAAGAGGTATGCCAAAATTATATATCTTTTAAAAAATTTTAGTTATTTTCTCTGAATTATGAGATAACTAGTAATCTTTATTTTCTTTTTTAAATGTTCTGAATTTTGTTTCATACAAATGTATTTCATAATTATATATAAATAATATATATCCCATATATACATAATATAGATCCCAGGCCCTATTGAGAGGTGTGCCTTGGCTCCCTGGTCAGTATTCAAAGATGCTGCTCCTGTGTGCTCTCATAGTTTCCAGTGCCTGTAAAATTGTTTTTGCATTTACCCCTCTGCATTACAGTTTTCCTAATATATATCAGTCTTATCAACAAAACCATGTACATTTGAGGGCCAGCCCTTGACCTGATTCAACTTTGATTTTCCCTATTATGCCACCTGGCTTATAGTTTATGCTCAGTCAATGTTTGCTGAATGAATAGATGCATAAATGAGTAGGTCTCATGGCTTCTAGAACTAAACCAGTCTTCAGAGTCTAGTTAGAAAGCCATCAGAGGGGCTTCCCTGGTGGCGCAGTGGTTGAGAGTCCGCCTGCCGATGCAGGGGACGCGGGTTCGTGCCCCGGTCCGGGAAGATCCCACATGCCGCGGAGCGGCTGGACCCGTGAGCCATGGCCGCTGAGCCTGCGCGTCCGGAGCCTGTGCTCCGCAACGGGAGAGGCCACAACAGTGAGAGGCCCGCGTACCGCAAAAAAAAAAAAAAAAAAAAAAGAAAGCCATCAGAGAAGTGATACCTAACTTTACCTTCATAATCCGGCTGTATCACACAAGACCCACAGTCTAGGACCCCCTGGAGGGGTTCCCTCAGGTACACACCAAGTGCTCAATACTCATTTGTTGAAAGAAAGAATAAAGAATTGAATGGATGATAACGAAGAGAAGAGATTATAACAGCACCAGCTCCATCCGAAGCAGAGGATCTAGTAAGGGCTGGCACCAAGATCTGAACATCACTCTGAAATTAAAAGTCACAGAAGTGAAGGAATCTTAGAGATCAAATAATCCATCTTTCTCATTAAAGAGAGAGATGGCCCAAAGAGGTAAAGAGACGATGGCCCAAAGAGGAGAGATGATTTCCTAGAGACACAGGACAGTTTAGCAGCAGAATCTAGTCTGGAACCGGAATTCTCACCACTCCCTGCAAAGCTGCCTCTTTCCTCAACCAGCGCCTGAGGTTTCTGTATATTTCAGCATGCTCTAGTTTTCTAGCTGGACAAATAGAAGGCAAAATCAGGATGTTCCCTATTCATCTGTTTGTCTCTTTTCTTTTCTTCCATCCACTTTATATGCTGTCTGAACCGAACCCCCTCCCAGAGCAACTGCCCCTCTGAAGGCAACCTGCAAGCATCCAGAGACCCAGCTGCCCCAGGTGGTGAATCTCACCTACCAGGGTTTTGTTCTGTTGAAGAAAAGCAAATCCTGCATCAGGCAACAAATACTTTCTGATTCTTGAATAATTGAAAGGCTGGGCCCCAAGCTGCAGCAGGCGAAGAACTGATTAGAAATGGAGAAGGGGCAGAGGGGGGGCACCAGCAGCCAGCATCCCGCCCTGAAGTTAGGGCACTCCACCGGGAAACCGCCTCCCTCAGGACCTGCGGCCAGGGCCCAGGCCTGTTTTGGGGACAGCGGGAAGAACTATGCAACCATTCACATCTTCATAATTCCATAGCAAGCCTCTGTTTCTGCTACCAAATTAATCTCTATGGTGAAAGCAAGAAAACAGAGATCACTTAATGTACCGCATCACTAAGCCTGTGAAAACTGACCAAAGGAATTGAAAGTATGACTCAAACAAATGTCTTCATATTATCTTCAGATGGACTATCAACGAGAATAAGCCCATTCTCAGCTCACATATGAGCACTGAGACAATACAGACCTTCTCCTCATTTTCATGCTCTCCTTGCCCAGGTCAGATGAAAAAGATAAACCACACCTCACATTAACAGCATTTTTCAGCCTTATAACCACGGCACCTCTTATATCCACTCAATGAGGCAGACAGAACAGAGATCTCCTTTATCCAGGGGGAGATCGAAGAACACGATAGGAATTGGACCCAGGACCTGCAGCTCACGCTTGTGTTACCCTCTGGGACCAGCTCTCTCCCGTCTTATATGCGTCCTGCCCATGCTCTATATGGAACCACAGCCATTTCCACAAACTTCAGGTTCAACCAGATCATTCTTCTGTTACATCTATATTTTGTCAATAATTTCCCATTGCCCTCAAGATAGAGACCCAAGTGCTGAAGAGGGTTCAGGGCCTCCTCATTCCAGTCCGCCTTCAGGTTCTCAGCATGCACGATGCCCCCCACAGTGGGCATGACCCCAACCACAGCAACTTCGGCCCTCCTGGCCTCGGAAGTGCCAGAATCATGGCTCAGGTCCTTCACGTGTGTGTCCGCCAGACCTGGAACATTCTCCCCTAGTAAACTGTTCCTCATCCCTCAAGGCTTTGATCCCTAAGGCTCTCTAACCCCTAGGGAGGGGAAGCCCCTTGTCGTACGTCCCTATAGTCCCTCCCTCTCCTCCCGGTTCATCTCCCTCGTGATTCCGGCTCCAGGGCCCTCTTCTCCATCAGACGGTGAGCCCCACGATGCTACAGGATCACAACTGTCTGGGTCATGTCGATGAACCAGCACCTATTACAATGCCTGGCTCAGAGCAGGGCTTAGTAAATATTTGCTGAATGAACTAATTTTTTAAAATGGCTAAATAAAAAGCAAAAAGTGAAACAGAATCAAAATCAGGCTACTAAAAAATCCTTACTGAGTATATTTGCATTCAGTTTTTATAATTGTTTAATGAATATTTATTTAGTGTCTGCTATGTGCCAGGAACTGCTCTAGGCACAGAGAAAACAACAGTGAAGGAAACAGGCAAAAATCCTTGCACTCAAGGGGTTACTTTTGTTAAAGGAGACAAAAAATGAAGAAAATAAATGAAAGGTATAGTTTGTTAAATGGTGCTTAGAACAATTGGAGGGGTGATACAGGAGGAAACGGGATGTGTAAACATAGGTGCTGAGCACAGGTAGCTAAAGCTAATTCTCATGCTACCTAAGAAGTCCCCGAAGTCTGTATTCCGCTAAATTTCTTTTCTTTTTTATCCAATTCCCCTAATGGTGTACATTTAATTAGCTTTCTATTTTAGCTCATTCTGGGTTGATATATGGGTCAGGCATCATTTTTTCTCCCATCAAATTATTTCCTTTGGATAAATTTCTAAACGGAGAATTATTTAATCAAATGTACATTTTTCAGACCTCACAAGGCACTGTACTTCCATTTTGTTATCACAAATAATTTTAGAAACTTACAAGGCCACAAGCAAAAATTGATGTACCGCTTTCATCATAGCATCAGCAGGGATGAGAACTATTGTTGCTTGTTTGTTTACAGTTGTTATTTTAGTAGATGTGAAAATAGTATTTCAAGGTTCCTTTCATTTGTTCCTCTTTGATTCTCCCATTTTTATTTCTACAGTCTGATTGCCCGAGTACAAAGTAGTGTTTCTCTACCTCGTGGACAAGCATGACTGTGTTTCCTAAACTCAAGATCTTTGCATTTTCACAAGACAGCAAAGGCTGCGTGAAAGGCCAAGACAGGAAAAGAGATTCCACAGAATGACCAGACTTTTCCGTTAAGACAACTAGATCATGAAACTAGAAATGAAGTATGAAAAAGGGTGATAGGGTTCTGACCATGTTGGCAACATGTCAAATACTTAAATATATCAAATACTTAAGTCAAATAAGCAATAATCACATACAATACTAAGAACTAAAGTTGTGATGGTTCTCAAGCACTTATAGAACATCTATTCCTTTTGACCAGTTGAAGAATAGCCTTCAAAGGTAATGTTTTTTGCTCTTTATTTGCCTTTTTTTTCTTTTTCTTTTTTTTTTCTGGTAATACACATTTTAATAAGATTGCAACACACCCGGTGGGGGTCACGGTGTGGCACTTCATTACAAGGACATTTTTTTGGTTTCATTTTCCATCCTCCAATGATCACCTTCAAGCAATACACGGGCAGCAGTTTCAGGTAAAATAAAGTCCTGGGAGACGCACACAAACGCACTGGCATTTGTCTTCTGACCTGTTCGTTTCGCACAGCCTCATTCTACAAAGTCTGTTCTGCTGGCTGGAATTTAACCAGAAGCTCTTCTCTCTTTGCCCTCCTTTTCTGGGGGAAAGAGTGAACCTGCCCATCACTTGGGGCACAATGATCCTTCCCCTGCAGGGGGCAGGACACGGCACATGGATACTGAGGACAATCAAGGCCAAGGACTTGCAACTTCTCTTGTTCTTTTTTCTCACGAAAGACTTCCAGAGAGGCTGAGTCTGCTTTCAAGTGAGGCACCAGAGTGCCAAAGCCCTAGTACGAGAAGGTATCTGGGAACCGGCTGTCATCTAGGGGCCATCTCTGCCACTGACATCGTGGTATGCTATCGGAAAGCTCGCTCAAGCATCAGCTTTCTGTGAGCAGTTCACCGGTGCACATCACTGGGCCCCTGCACGGCCTGTGAATGTTCAGTTTTTCCTTGAATTTTCCATGGAAGAGTTTCAAAACGGCACCTGCTGGAATCCAGAGATGGTATCAAGAAGCCTCCCCATCCCAGAAAATCTGATGCCAGTTACGGTACCTTAGTAAACAAGAAGGCTGATCACAGGGTGTTGACAGGTAGCCAGCCGCTGTCCCCACATGTACAGGAAGGCAGTTCCCGTGGGCTGCTAGCTCCTGTCTTCACGAGCTGGGGGGTATCCTCCGTAATGTACAAAACAGATATCACAAGGCATGTCTGTAAGCGACAGTCACGTCCACACAAAGTCTGCCCAGTGCGGGGCCGCTGCTGGTCCTGGCTTTTCGCGCCCAGCGTGGCTGGGCCGCTGGCTACTTGGCCTGGGCCTCCTGCAGGAGTGGCAGCCTGGCGGCCGGGGGCCTGTCAGACCAGGCAGGAAGCTCGTGCTGCAGTGGGGTCCTCCAGGGGTAGAACGTGTAGCTGATGTCATAGCTCAGGAGGCAGCTCAGGGATGCCACGTAGATGTCGGCAAATCACAACAGGCGCCGCAGGAAGTACGTGGGGTTCTGGTCTATGCGGAACAAGCTTCCAAACTGGGCGCTGAAGGAAACTTTGGTCATTTCTCTCAACTCCTTCCTCTCCTTTTTGCACTCCTGCAAAACCAGCTGTGACTCCGCATCTCTGTGAACTTGCATCTGCTCCAATAACCCAGTCAAGGTCTGTAGCCAGGTAATTGTTTGAATGTACTTTTCCATGTTCATGATTCTGAGCTCAGATCTCAATTCCAGGATAATTGCACCCATTCACCAGCCATGCTTTAGGGTCAAGTCCACCAGGTCACTGTATACATGGTCACCAAAATACAACACTTTGGATCCCCTCCATCCAGTAAACTTCAAAAGTTCATCTAAATTGCCCTGCTTATAAATCTGGCCTTTCTGCAACGTGTAGATTTTATCCTAGAGTAAGACGCCTTTCACATTCACCTTTTGGAAGGGACTCTACTTATCACCAAAGAAGTCTGGCTTCTCTGCCTGAACGATGACCACATCAAACAGGTCCCTCCAGTCTTTTTCAACGATATACCTCATCCCTTCATCCACAAAGCTACTGGGGCTATTGGTGATGAGAAACATCTTCTTGCCATGATCAGCCAGTTTGGCCAACACTGCACGGGTCTGCTCAGGGTAGCAGATGTACTTTTCAATATCTGCTTCAACTGCTCTGTACATGATTCCTTTGGTGTGCACCTCCCGAACTGAATCCTTGACGTCTTTGTACAGGTGCACAGGCTCATAGTCGATGTTGTTCTTCAGAAAGTACTCATTCACACCGGACAGCAGGGTCATCTCGGGCAGAGAGAAGATGTCCATGAACATGGACGTGATGTCATGGTGTTTCCGTGGGAACTCTCATAAAAGTCGCTCATCTGTTCCAAAGGCACGTGGGAGCCCTGGTACATTTCAATGACTTCCTCATCAGGGACCACGCTTAGGCCTCTGTAGACAGTTCCCAGCTGGATGTAATGAAAAGCACTGATCTTCATCAAGACCGACTGCTGCACGTCATAATGCAGTCCACGGATTGCGAAGTTTGGGTCATACTCATACTTCCTGATTTCCATGGGATACCTGTGTTCGTTGATGAGAAGGTCCCGAGCGGCATTAAATTATCAGTGTGTGGAGGTGCTTAGAATAAAACACCAAGGTGTAATCATCATCTTTCAAGCCGTAGATTTCAATGTCCAACAGGCTCATCTCATTGTTGGAGAAGATGGCATCTGGATTCAGCAAGTTGCTCATAACTGAAGTAACCAATTCTGTGCTCCTCTTTGCCTCCCGGTAGCGCTCCCAAAGGTAGCGCTTCATGTCTGGGGCGGTCCCAGGTGCCCTGCATAAGGGCCCCGTGCGGGTCCCTCGTGTGACCACCCCGAGCCGCAGTCCGGCAGCCGCCCCGCAGGGCCACCACCGCCCTTGCACTGGCCCCACGAGCCACCCGCCGCCGCCTGCTGCCGCCCCACCGCAAGTGGCGCCTCAGGCTATTTGCCTTTGTTGAGTAAAGATTTGCCAGTTTACATCCTGGAGGCTTGATTATTCAGATTATTTCTGTATAGCTGAATAAATTAGTAAGTAAAGGCCTTTTTGGTTAATTATTTCATTTAGAAAATTATATTAAATAGCTATTTAGCTCACTTATTGCTCTATTTCATTCTTATGTTATCGTTAACATGTACTTTTCAAAGTTGTACATGGACTCTAACCAATCAGATGTTAGATTCAGTTTCACTTTCAAAGAGTAATTGGACATTTCAACTGCTAATTTAAGTTTACTGTCAAATAGGAGACACTTTGGACAATTTATGTTTTTTTATTGTCTGGCATATTTGTTCTTTTGACATCAACTAGTTATCATGTCTTTTGATTTCAACTAGATTTTATGTATTTGTATTCCTTTTTAAATGTAGCATAATTTACGTATGACATTGACCATTTTGATGTGCAATTCTATGAGTTTAACACATCAGGTTACAAATAATGTAACAGCTACCAGGGTCAAGATTTAGAACTGTCCCATCTCCTTCAAAAAATGTCCTTATGCCCCTTGGCGATCAAGCTCTCCCTCTATTTTCAGCCCCTGGCAACTACTGATCCGTTTTTGCGTTTTCCAGATTATCATGTAAACAGAATCATAAAGTATGTAACCTTTTGAGCCTGGCTTCTTTCGTTTGGCAGAATGCCGTTAAGATCCATCCAGGGTGTTACACGCTTCAGTACTTTTCACTGCAGACTAGTGTTCCTTTACATGGATGTGCCACCGTTTGTTTATCCACTTATTAAAGTGCATTTTGAGTTGTTTTCGGTTTAGAGAAATGGTGAACTAAGCTGCTATAGACATCCAGGCACAGGCCTTTCTGTGATCGTGTTTTCATTTCTCTTGGGTAAATATCTAGGAGTGGCATTTCTGGGTTGTTCAGTG
This sequence comes from Phocoena phocoena, assembly GCF_963924675.1. NCBI lineage: Eukaryota > Metazoa > Chordata > Mammalia > Artiodactyla > Phocoenidae > Phocoena > Phocoena phocoena. Next base: position 72,569,069 of record NC_089232.1, on the reverse strand, counting down.
ACTTATAAAAAATTACTAAAAATGGTTGTGCATTTTGCATTCCCACCAGCAAGATGTGAGAATTCTAGTCACTTAACATGCTTATCACCTCTTGATATTGTCTGATATTTTTATTTTAGCCTTTGTATTAGGTGTGTAGCAGTGTCTCATTGTGATTTTAATTTGCATTTTTCTGATGACTAATGAAGATGAGCGACTTCTCCTGGGCTTATTTGTCATCCCTGTGTTTTGGTGAAGTGTCTTCAAATATTCTTCCATGTTTAATTGGTTGGATGTTTTCCTATTATTGAATTTGCAGAGCAATTTACATATTTTGGATACAAGTCCTTTCTGTTTTGCCAATATCTCCTCTTAGCCCATGGCTTGTCTTTTCATGTTCTTAACAGTATCGTTTGCAAAACAGAAGTTTTTCATTGTGAAGAATTCCAATTTATATTTCTTTTAAACAGTGTGTGTGTGGTTTTTTCCTATCTCTTTTTGCTCCTTGCACCACCATCAGTGATCATTGTACAACAGATTTGTTTTGGTCTATTTCACAAAGCACACACAGTTGCCGCTTCATCTGCTTAACATCAAGGGAACAAGTATGAGGACATGGGATGAGCATTGAACTGAGAGTCAAGATGTCTAGATTCCTGTTTTGTCAGTGGTTTGCTATCAACTGTGAGCTAATTATTTAAATTCTTTAGGCTTCCATTTCTTCATCTCACATTAGAAATAAAACCCAACTTACCCATTTCAGGAATGGTGAGGATATAGTGAGATAAAAGATGCAAAAGTACGTGCAAAGTGCTGGAAGGATGCTACATGCATTATATTTTCCTCTTCCAAGAGCCTCGCATCAACTTTGACAGTCACACTGGACCCACGTTACAAAGGTACCTCTATAACTACAAATATAAGGCTCTAATATACTTTGTGTACACAGTACTTCCCTCTTGCACTCTGGAATATCCTTTGGTAACTTCAAATTTTCTTTTCATGCTCTTATATCCATTTAAAAAATTCTATATATTTAATACTGGATAATCTTCAGATTTCATTTCAGAAACTTGTAATTTTTATTTTTTTCAAAAAGAAATGCTCTAACCAGCAATAGAATTGAGTAAGATTCCTTCCCTTGGACATTTGGCAGAAACATCTTCTTTCATGAAATAGTGGTGTTATTCAACAATGGAGCATGATTTTTTTTCTTCTCTCTCTCAAGGGAGGAAACTGAAGTATAGCAGAAGATTAAACATTCTCTAGGATATGTACAGTCCCTTTTCCAGTAAAAATAGGTAAAGAAAAGGATATTTCTGTGGACAGGAATATTTGTGTTTAGGAAGTTTAGCTGTAAGGTTCTAAAAATTCAAACTGTCTAGGAAAGGAATAAATTTTTCTAAAAGGTTTAGTCTATATAACCATAGGGAGTTAATAATTTGTTACTTTCATGAAGTATTTAAAATCTTTATTTAACATTTTGAATTTAAAAAATTAAAAAGGCTTCTTTATCAGTTATGTAGCTAATTTTGGTAAAATTGCTGTTAGTCTATTTTGGGAAATAGGTAAATCTTACAGTGAATGTGTCATAACCAAATAAGTCAAGTCCAGAATAATTGCTTTAAAACGAAGGTCAAATTATGTCACCACTCTGGTCAATGGCTTTGCCATCTTACTCAGAGTGACAGCCAATTCCAAGGGTCCCCTCTCCCCCACCTCCCTGATGTCAGCTCCTGTCACTCTCCCCTCTTGCCTTCCCCACTCCAGTTTACTGGCCTTCTGTTCCTTGTTCATTTCAGCTCTTGTGTTCTCACGGGTGCCCTCTGCCCAGACTGCTCTTCTCCCAACTACTGCATGGCTCATTCCTGGTCCAGGACCAGCTACATAATTTGTTGGGCCCAGTATAAAATGAAATGTATTTTTTTAAAAAATTATTAAGAATCTTAAGATGGCAACAGCAGAGTATTAAATCAAGTGTGGCTACACAGGTAAGTACACCCACAAAGCCTGCCCTGCCTGGCTCCTTGATTCCTTCATATCTCTGTTTCAAAGTCACCTTGTCTTAGAGAAGTTGTCCTTCTGTTCATTCTATATGAAAGAGTTACCCCTAGCATCCTTGGCCCTTTTATTTTATTTTTATTTTATGTATTGATTACTCAATTGTCTACCTTTCCCCAGTGGGATATAAAGTCCTTACATGCTGTATCACCCAGAGCGTAAGACATACCCAGCACATAACACAGTAGCCACTAAAATATTTGTCAACTGAAAGAATAAAGGAGTAAATGAGAAGTGATAAAAATCCAAAGCCATATGAGTAAAAAAAATCAAGAGACAGACCAGATTTTAAAACAGTAAATATAAAAACTGTATTTGCATGTATGGGGAGAGGCTCAGATTTGGAAATTCAAATTTAGGAAAAAGGAGAATGGACTCAGCCTCAGTTCTTACATTAGCTGGTTCTGTGACTTTGGAAAGGTCTCTCAATCCCTCTGAATCCCATGCTGTCACCAGTGCAGTAAGGGGCCTTCCAACACTTCGTTCTGTGACTTTATGGAACAGTCTCAAATGTGACAGTATAATATAATAATCTGATTAGTTGAAGATATTTTCTATACATTTGGGTCAAAAAACAAAAACAGGATACTCTTTGGATGACTGGTCTAGCATTTCTCCAGTCTTCTCCTTCAATGTGACGGTCCACTTACGAATATGTATCGTATACAGTATACGTATATACTGTATGATATATTGTGGCCTCACAAAATCATTCTTCCCGAGGGAAAAAGAGCTCTGCTTTGAGGAGTAGCTAGAATTCTTATAAATAGCTTATTACGTATCAGAGTTTGGGTGCCTTGGCCATTTAAACTCTTAAATTGATGACATTCATGTGTTTATTTGAATCCACAGGCTGTCATAGGTTAGTTCTTTAAGAAGAGATGCAAATCTAATTGTGGAGGTCCCCAGGCCCGCACACTTCTCCTCACTCCTTTTTGGGACATTCTGGGGTATCTACTGCTGAATCCATTGTGGAAAACAGAGTCTTCATTTAATATGCCAAGCTCCCTTTTGATATTATTAATTTGAAAAATCAAGAAGAAATGTTGTGATCATAAATTCTCCCAGCATAGACGATGTTGAAAAAAAACCCCCACAAAACACTATAATGCCTTCTGGCTCTGTATGTGTCTGTGTTGAAAAACATTTGTTTTCCAAATCTCAGCCTCTATCCTTTTTGGTCAATAGCTGTGCATAGTACTTGCTCTGTAGTTTGATTTTCATGTCCATTTTGCTTGGGATAATGTCCTATGTCTTTTTTCTTCTTCTGATTCTTTTTCCTCTACTCATTGTGTTTTTTTAGCAAAGAAGCAAACTGATTTCTTCCCCTAGAATCCACATTAATCCTTCCCACTGAAAGATTTCTGGTGTGCTTTTATCACTATTTTTAAATAATCCCCATATTCTATCTGATAGGAGAGCAAGATGGACCCCCATCACATAAGAATAGACAGAGGCAAAATGAACTAAAAGTGAAACCCAATACAGACGTTAAGAGCACAGCTATAGCCTTGGTCAATTGAATAAGGAAGGGCTTAGGAGTCCTATAAATCTCAGTACAAGGTTAGAATAGGGCTTACTACCAGGCTCCACTGATGTTGAAGTCTTGATATCCTCTTGATTATGAATCCTACTTCTAGGGGCAAGGATTATAGTTCCTTATTGGGCAGCCCCAGTTATAACAGTTAGGGAAATCTGAATATAGGAAATTTGCTTCATCATCAGAAAGGCAAGTTAGACAGAGCAGAGCTGAGTGAATTAAAGATAAGTTATAATTGAATGTCTTCTTGCTCAGACAGTAAGGACAAAATAAGAATAAAAAGCACTGTATGTACATATTATTCCCAATTGTGCTACCAGCATGCAAAGAGCATCTGAGAAGCATGAAAATCCAGAACATCCCATGGACATCCCATAAATGAATCTGCAAATACAGATTCAGGGACATCAAGGATGATTTCCTGTCTATGAAAAACACCTCCTTCTCTCCTTCCTAAAGGTTTGGATAAAAGCATAAGAAATCTTCCTACAACAAAAAATTAAAAGATAGATTTGGCCACCTGGGATAGAAGAAAAGACCTCTGTGGTAGGAACTGGAAGATCTGTTTCCAGTCCCAACCATTTCACTAACCAGCTTGAGTAAGTTTCTCGTAGACCCTTTGTACCAACCCTTCTGTCAGCTAAACACCATGAGTGGGACTCACCCAGCTGACATCAGGTGGGACAGAAGAATCACCCAGCTGAGCCCTTCTCAAATGTTTGAAGCACAACACCACCTCAAAATTATACAATTATATATAATTATTATAATTATATATAAAAATAGTTGCTGTTTGAAGCTACTAAATTTTGGAGTAACTTGTTACACAGTAATAGGTAACTGAAACTGAATTTTGTACTGGAAGCAGGTGCTGTTAGAACACAATCCTAAAGCATGTGGCATTGGCTTTGGAGTGGAGACGTGGGTGAAAGGTAGAAGAGCTTGGATGAGACTGTTGATAAATTGTCAAATGACAAAAGGAAAAATGTTTTTGGAGCCTGGAGAAAAGATGTAGTGCTAGAAAGTTCAGCGAAACTGTTGCCTATAGTAATGTAGAAAATAGAAAAACTAATGAACCATTAGATCAGGCTAAAGAGATTTCTAGACAACATCAAAAGTAGCAACTGGTTTATTTTTACTTTATGTGACAAACTGCCATAGAGAATATTTAGATTAAATAAGAAAATGTACAATTTTCAAGCAGATTTTAGAGGAAATACAAGGAAGCCAAGACTTCCTGTTTCCAAAACAAAAATGTTTTCCATTCCCAGCATCTCTGGATGGTAAAATAATCTCAAAGTAAGAAACGGTCTCAGGATAAAGATCTTAAGGTTGTTGCTATAAGACCTTTGTTGAGACTCAGAGAGATTTAAGGGTGTGCATAGTAGGACTGATAAAAATCTTAAGGAAATGCCTAGTGGATTCTCTTTGGTAGGAAAGGAGCCTTTAAGAATCTAAGGGTTGAATGTTGTAAAATTTTTTATCTAGATAAAAAGGTGTCAAGAATCTTGAAGGCTTTGTCCCATAGCACCCCGTGTCACAACAAGCCAGAGCAGAGCTTACCTGGAAGATAATTGTGAGTATGATTTTGATCTAATGGAAATTAACCCCAAAAAGAGTCCTGCAAACACACAAAGAGAGTTTTAAGAGAATTGTACTACAGAAGCAGTTAGCTGAATGGACACAGTCCGGAATGAAAAGAGACCTTTGCACCCACAAAGGAAGCAGACTGAGAAAACTACCTAGCCAAGCACAGGTCATTTGTTATATAAAAGAAAAGATGACTCAGAGGGTAAAACCAAGAGCCCAAAGAAGAGAGAAAGGAACCAGGGAGAATCATACCCAGGGAGGAAGACTGGGTCTAATCAAGGAAGTGGCCACAAGTACACAGTTCTATTTCATACGTAGTTGGATTTCTGAATTGGTCTAGACCAGTGACTGCTATGTGCCTCCTATTCTCACCTGTTTGGATGAGAATGTCTGTTATATTTATCCTCTTCCTGTATCACCACTGTCTGTTGGCTTTGAAGGGGCAGATAACTCATCTCTTTATTCAACATATTCAACTTCTAGACTTACTTACATAACAATATTCTGAACCTCAGCTTGAGCCTGAAGCTAGAATTGGGTGAGAATTTTGAAGGGCTTCGGAGATGTAAATGTATTTGCATGTGGAAGAAATATTAATGGTCTGTGGCCAAAAGGTGGACTGTGATAGGTGAAAGGTGGTCACAATTTATTTGATACTCCTACCCTGGAAGGCTGGAGTCTCATATTCTTCCCTTCTAATCTGAGCTGGCCTCCTTGACTTGTTTGATAGAATGCAGCAGAATTGACATTCTGGGAATTTTGAGACTAAATCATATAAAGTCTTTAATTTTTCATCTATGTGGCCTCTTGGGACACTTTCTGGGAACCAGGAACCACCATGCTGGAGAGGACACATGTAGGCATCAAGATGACATCTCCACTTAGCACAGTCCTCCAGCTCAGACATAGCATGGAGCTCTCATGGACTCGTGGACCAGCCCAACCACCAGCTGTATATTACGGAGTGACCTCAGTCAATGCTGTGTGGAGTAAAAGAGTTGCCCAGCTAAGCCCTGCCTGAATGTCTGAATCACAAAATTGTGAGAAAAAATAAAATATACTTTTATTTAAAGCTGTTGTGTTTCGGGGGGATGAATTGTTTTGCAGCAGTAGATAACCAGAACAAAATCTCTTTCTCTTTCTGGGTCTCAGTTTCCTCACCAACAAAATGTGAGATTTGAATCAGACCTCTAAGTTTCTTCAAATTTTAACAAAAATAACACATAACTATTTTTATTAAACTGCCACAATTTTACTTATAAAACATCTATAAATAGTAAGCATTACAAATTATGCCACTTCTGACTAAAATGTCAGAAGTAGAGTTAAAACACTGGGGAATTATTGTCAGTACACACTAACCACCATTCTGGCTGAAGATAGGTTAGCAAGGTTAACGTTTTTATAGAGAGACAAACTGATTTCTCCTCAATGATTCTCCATAGGGGCTGGCTAAATGCACTCAAATTACTTAATATCTAAAACAGCAGTCTTTCAAACAAAATTTACCTTGAACAAGGCATATGAAAATTGATCCAGAAAATTAACTCCTATCTGCAAATACATCACTGACTATGTATATATGTATGGGTAAACGCATATACTTCTGCCTACCCATTTAGCACGGGAGGTCTTAACTCAGAGTCTATGTACCCTCAAGGAGTCCAAGGATAGAGTTCAGGTGGTTCACATATTTTCAATGGAAAAAATTACGTATTTATTTTCCCTAACCTTTAACTGGATTTAGCATTAACTTCAATTATGCATGCAGGTAGCAAACCAGAAAAGTATTAGCAGTATCTGTGATTTTTGTTACCAGTAGCAGTCACCAATATTTTCATATCACATAACAGTTGTTGCAGATATCTCTAATTATCATTTGCACTCATCACAACTTTGTAGGGTTATTAATCCCACCGATAGTCACTACTGAATGCATTAATAAAGATATATATAATTAATGTATGAATCCTACTATATCATAAATTCACTTTTGATATTTTAATATTTTATCATAATTGGTTTCCTTTTTAATGCTATGTTTTAAAATTTATGTATTTTTAAAAAATTATTCTGAAAAAGGATCCATAGGCTTCTCTAAGTCTAGAGAAGGGGTCGATGGCACCAAAAGGTTAAAAACCTCTCACTAGCCTCTCCAGCCAGCCAGCACACACCAAGCCCCTGCCATGGGCCCAGAGTGGTCCTGGAGATCGACACACCAATACATTAGTTTTCTCTCATGCTTTGCTTCCGCTCCCTGTTTCCTACGTTAGTTGCTCTTACTATCAGCCCCTGACTTAGGCCCCAATCTCGCTTCTGGCCTCTTCATTCTTCACAGATTATTTGGCCTCATACTTCATCACAGAGAAATTGGAACTTCCTCATTTTATCTATGTCCATTGATTCTATTGCTACCTATATGCTGTTCTCTCTCAAATATATAAATTTCCAAATCTCGTGTCTCTTTTGAATTTGAATTCTAACCGCCTACTCATCCTGAATATCCTCCACACACTTCAGATTAAACAGGATCATTCATTACCCATTCCTGCCATCACAAGCTCTGACTCACTCACCCCTAGGCACAGATGGTGACCACAATTCTGTGCATTAGACTCTTTGGTGCCATATCTGGATTTAACTCCCTCTCCCTCATCCCCAAATTGTAATATTTAATTTGTCCCTTTCAATATTTCTGAAATCCATTTCTCTTACTCGACCCAGACCCTGCTCCATTCTAGCCATGACCATTTTAATAATCCCTTAAAGAATCTCCTGGTTTCTAGTAGCTCACTGTCTTCAGTCCAACTAGAGTTATCCTTCTAGAACTCAAATTAAGTCATCTCACTTTCTACCTTAAAAGCTGTATTGCCTAGATCAGTGAGCCTCACCTGGGTGATCTGTTAAAGCACAGGTTGCTGGGCCCCACCCCCAAGGTATCTGATCCAGTAAGTCTGTGGTGGGGCCTGGAAATTCGCATTTCTAACCCATTCCCAGGTGAGGCTGCTGCTGCTGCTCAGGAAACTACCCTTGAGAATTACTGGCCCAAACCAGTAAAACTGTTTGCTTCGTAGTTCTTCCAAGAAAAAATGTTTCAGTACCACCCTCCTAAACATGTAGGCCTATTTATTTATACATTATATATTCAACGCATGTTCTAATGCACTAACATAGTGGGTACATCATGAAACACACTAAAAATCATCATAAAAAGATGAGATCAAAACAAATAGAAAGTTCAAGACTATTCTTCCTGCATCCAAAGGGACCGTGTTGTTCACTCTGCATCAGAGGATTCTGGGAGGGATAAAGATTAAGAATAAGCCCACGACCTGAGATGCAAAGTCTTATCCTCAGTTTTTCTGGTCAATCATAGCCAGCCTGCGTTCTCTCTAATCCTGGCTCCAGACCATACGTTACAACCTTAGGAAATTTCCTTAACCTCTCTAAGCCTCTGTGTCTTCCTCTGGAAAATGGAGATAATGTTAGTAACTACCTGGGATCGTTCTTAGGATTAAATAAATTCATATGCATAAAAAAGTCCCTCGCGTATAAGAAATGTTTGATTAATGTTGACTATCATGACTGCTCCCAGTTAGACACCTTATGCTATAACCATGCTGATCAGTTCACTGTTCCCTGAATAAACATCTACAACTCAATGTCTTTGCTCATGTCGTATCCTCTACCTGGAATATACTTCCTTTGTCTCCAGTTGATAATATCCTCCTCATCTTTCACAGCCCAGCTGAAAATATTATGTCCCCCGTGACAACTTAACCCGAACTTCCTGGCATAATTAATTGGTGTCTCCTCTGTGTTCCTCTGCACTTGTACAAGCCTCTGAATATGGCTTTCCACAATGTATTATGTACAGTTGCTTACATGCCATTTCCTCCAATATTGTGAGCATGATGTGAACAATGTCTAGTTGACCTATGTATCCATCACATCACCCCCAGAAAGTGCTTGGCACATGGCAGATGTGAAAGAGGGTGAGGACATGAGGGTGACAATCCTATTCTAGTTCCACAGCCCAGCCTGTGACCTTGTGTTTGGCTGCAGATGGTGTTTTCCCCAAGTGACTCCCCACTTCAGCCCCACTTTCCCTGGTTCCTTGGCCAATGAGGCTGTGATATAATAAAAATGAAGATTTGGTCTTTTTCCCAGATTCCTGGCACACAGCTCCTAAAAACCTTGAAAACTTCAGAGTGATGAGTGTCTTGTGCATGCTACTGAGACGACTGGTTCCAGGGGACCCTGGACAGCTTCAGGATGGCGGTGGTTCATTAGAAAGATCAAGCTTTAATTAGAAACTTGGGACTTTCAGTCCTTTCCCCTAACTTCCTGGGAGAGGAGAAGGGCTGAGATGGAGTCTAATCACCAATGATCAATGATCTAACCAATCATGCCTGCATAAAGCAACCCCCATGAAAACCCCTGAACAACAGGGTTTATTAAAGGGCTTCTGGGTTGATGAATGCATCCATGTGCTGGGAAAGTGCTGCACCCCAATTCCACAGGACAGAGCTCCTGCACTTGGGACCTTTCTGGATGTCACCCTATGTACCTCTTCATTCGGCTGTTCATTTGTATCTTTTATAATGTCCTTTCAAATCAACCTGGAAACCTAATAAAGTATTTTCCTAAGGTTTGTGAACTCTTCTGGCAAATTGTCAAACCTGAAGAGGGAGTTGTGGGAACCCCAGATTTACAGCCAGTTGGTCAGAAGTACAGGTGTCAATCTGAGCTTACAACTGGCATGGAGGCAGTCTTCTAGGACTGAGCTCTTAATCTGGGTAGTTAGTGTCAGATTAAATTGAATTGTAGGCTACCCAGTTGATGTCCACAGAGTTGAAGAATTGGTTGGTGTGGGGAAAAAAAAACAAAAAACACCCATTTGGTGGAATGTGAGTAAAACCAGTTCAGAGAGGACAATCAGGTTTCATATGGAAGTCTGCATCCATCTAATAGAAATATGCTAGAGGTACCATACCTCAAACTATGCCTTCATCAGCCCTGCATCCCATCCAGCTGAACAGTATGTCCACAAAACGGTGACAGACAAAACCTATTCAAATTGATACCTCAGTTCTTCTCCCTGGTTTCTGTAATGTCATGGCCTTGGATATAAAAAATTGAATGCTTGTCCTCAGTTGAAAACTCTCCCCAACCTCATTAATAAGAAAGCCCAAGCTTCCAAGGCCCTGAAGGCTTTAAATTATGTTTCCCTTGAGTCAACACTGGACCCCTCTGTTACAGTATGACCCAGTGCACATCCACATCCATTTGAACCACAGGTAAAATGTATTAGAGGTTGTGCTTCTCAACATTGCCCTGGTTGTCTGCAGGGCTCATCTTCAGTTCTTTCAGAGTTGCTACCAGGTTCTCTGAGTAGACTTGCTCTTTGTAAATCCTTGTTGCTCGCTCTATGAAAAATACTGGAATCAAAGTACACTAACATTTTAATAAACCAGTCAAAGCCCATCAGCCACCTGCTAATCAGGGTAAGACTGTCACCCTCCCTCTGCCCAGATTCAACGGAGCTCTGTTTACATGTACTCGTGATACTGGGCTATTTTATTGTGAAAGAAAAGCTAGCTTCATGTCACATAAGGTATATTTTTAAACCATGGCACACAGCATAAGGGAGCCAGATACGCCCCTGTCAACCCTAATGAAAGAAGAGTATCAAACCCATTAAAAGGCTAAAGTCCAATCACCCTTCAGTGACTTTTCTTCTCATCAGCAAAAATGCTCATTAATTCTAATATCTTTGCTTTCAGGCATGAACTATGAGATCTGAACAGCAATTTCATTTGTAATGAATACATTTTGACAGAAGTAGAATTATGATGATTCTACCGGTAATAATAATAATAATAAAACATATCACAGGAACCAGAGGATTCTCTGAGCTGGCAGGGGATCTGTGAGACCCCTCTGTCTGTACATAGTCTTATGATGCCCAGAAGCACCTGTATAAATAGTGTGACTATAAAATCATGAGGCTGATTCTTCTAACCAATAGACCAGAAGGCATAGGTCCAGATAGCAAACATCCATTACCAACTTAATCAAGTGTTGAGGATATGGTCTGGTCTTTTGAATAACCCTGCGAGCCTATTTTTGAGCCTGTATTTGGTGAATCTACAGGAATGCTTTTTCTGGGATGGGAGATTATTGTAAGGATACTGGGGACAGGTATGTAGGAGGCAACAGAGTCACCTTGGAACCCAGAGATTCCAGGTCTGGATTTTCCTAAAGAAAGAGATAATCATTCTCCATGATTAAGACATCAGTGAAATAACCAAGATCTCTTACTTGACTTAGCATGTATATTTTCCACCAGAAAAAAAAATCTTTGAGCTCTGCATACAGCAGGTACTTAACAAATATTTGTTCAATGAGTGAGTGAATAGGTTCAGATTTGCCACTATCCAACACTATCCAATTGCTTCCCTAGTCTTTAAGGAACAAGGCTGTCCAATCCCACAACCTAATCCCACAACCTAACCCCATGACTACACTAAAGGCAGGGGAAAGCCTCATGGAATAGGCTTCCCTATTTCAATAGGAATATATCAGCCCTGGGCTCCCCACCTCCAAGATAATTTAACATAAAAGAATAGACTACTACTTTTTCAAGCCCCTGCATTTATGTCTCTGCTACCAATAGCCAAATATATCATAGTTTCTAATCCATCCGAACATATACTACCGCTCCCATTTCACAGGTAAGCAAACTAGTTCAGAGAGATTAAGATTCTTGCACCAAACTACACAGCTAGAAAGCATGAAGCCAGGCTTACAAACCCTGGTCTCTCACAGCAAAATCTTGTTCTTCCTAATGTGCCTACCACTGTAGTGGCCATGAATCAATAGAGCAATTAGAATTGTTATGTCTATTGTAATATGTAGTTAGAAAAAGGATTTGGTTTCAATAGATCAAAGAGAAAAGAAATTAGAAAGAGAGCCTGTGGGGAAATGTGTATATGGAGAGTTGCCAGAAGAGAGGCCAGCCAAGAAAGGATTTAACACAATTGCTTATCAAATGGGCAAAGGACAGGACCTGCAATCCACAAGCGAGGACACATAATTAGAAGACAAATGGGGAAAACATTTAATTTCTGTAGATATCAAGGAAAAGCAAATTGAAACAACAGCTTTATGCCTTCTAAACCAACAAAGAATGGCAGCACTCAGTGTTATCAATGTGCTGTGAAGGCCATACGCAAATGGACCCTGGTGAAAATATAATTTAGAACACCTATTTGAAACAAATTTACCTATAATTGTCAAGAGTCATGAAGATGTTTATGTCCTTTATCTTAAAGAACATATGAGAGAAAGAAATATATATCTTTATATACATAAAGATGCGAACCATAGCAATATTCAGAACAGCAACAGTTTAAAATTAAGTGCCCACAAACAAGAGGATGTTTGTGTTATATGATGGAATATTACAGCGTTAGCTCAGTCTATCCCCTCTGGTCTGGACCATTGCAGTAGACTTGTTTCTTGCCGCCAGCGTTGTCCTCCAATCCAGGCTCCACTCTGCCACCAGATGGGGCTAATGAGTATGGCACTCCCATCGCCAGCCTGGTGGAGTTCCAAGTTCTGGGACAGGCCCCCAGGGCTTCTGTGAGCTTTGTTCCACCTGCCTGTCCAACTTCATTCCTTGCACCTGCCCCACCTGCAGGCCTGTGTTCCTAGTGTATTAAATACAATATAAACACATTCATTTCCTGAATAAACATCTATAACCCAATGTCCTTGCTTATGCTGTAGCCTCTGCCTGGAATATCCTTCCTTCATTTCCACTTGGTAAAACCCTTCACATCCTTCACAACCCAGCTGAGAAGGTTAGCTGGGCTTTACTCATGCACCTTTAGAATTAGTGGAGCTGTATCTGTACAACAGATGCCAGTTTGCCTTCAAAACTGAGCTTACTTACTGCCTCTTTGTAAATAATTTCTTAATTTTCTACACCTTCATTCCCAGGTGAAATCAACCATGCTTTCCTTGGGACCTCCAATGAATGGTCTATCATGATTATGTGGATGTTTATCATGGTATCTGTTATTCCTCATTGCATGTATTTTTGTATATGTCTCTATTAAACTCCTTGAGGTCATGGGCACATCACCATAGCCAATCTTATTCACTATCATTTACTTAATGCTTACTCTATGCCAAGAACTGTGCCATGCATTTTGCATTTTATCTCCACATCTCATTAAAATTTTACAACTCTGATAAAGTATGCTGTTAATTAGTCTCAGTTTAAAATATGTGGAAACTGAGGCTCAAAGAAGTGGAGTAACTTGCCCAAGGCACAAAGTGAGCAAATGACATAGCCAAGACTTGAACCCTGGTTTAATTGATTCTGGCCATCTACCCACCATACAGTCTCATTCTCTTTTTTTTTTTTTTTTTTTGGTGGTACACGGGCCTCTCACTGTTGTGGCCCCTCCCGTTGCAGAGCACAGGCTCCGGATGCACACGCTCAGCGGCCATGGCTCACGGGCCCAGCTGCTCCATGGCACGTGGGATCTTCCCGGACCGGGGCACGAACCCACGTCCCCTGCATCGGCAGGTGGACTCTCAACCACTGAGCCACCAGGGAAGCCCTCATTCTCTTTTTTAATATAGTAGCTGAGCATCTTGTCATCATGGAGGAGCCTGAAGGTTCCCAAAGGCAGACATTGGGGCTTCTTAATGAAGACAGGCTGAACGAAGGTAAGGCCTTGACATGGAAGAAAGAACAAGCTGAGTTCTGATGACATCACTGTCATCACCAGGATCCAATGGTGCCTGAAGCTGGCCCTGTGCTGTGGAGACCTCAGCTTGCAGGATGTTGGTTCCGAGGCTGGAGGTCGGGCCCGAGCTCCTGTGGTAGGAGTGCCGAGTCCAAACTTCAGGACTAACAGAGAACCTCAGACCCCAGGGAATATTAATTGGAGTGAGGCTTACCAGAGGTCATCACCTTGGAACCAAGACCTGGCTCTACCCAACTGCCTGCAAACTCCAGTGCTGGACACCTCAGGCCAAACAACCAGTAAGACAGGAATACAACCCCACCAATCAAAAAAAATAAAGAAAGAAAGAAAAGAAAAGACAAAAAACTATGTTACAGATGAAGGGACAAGGTAAAAACTTACAAGACCAAATAAATGAAGACAAAATAGGCAACCTACCTGAAAAAGAATTCAGAGTAATGATAGTAAAGATGATCCAAAATCTCGGAAACAGAACGGAGAAAATATAAGAACCATTTAACAAGGACATAGAAGGACTAAAGAGCAAACAAACAGTGATGAACAACACAATAACTGAAATTAAAAATATGCTAGAAGGAATCAATAGCAGAATAACTGAGGCAGAAGAATGGACAACTGAGCTGGAAGATAAAATGGTGGAAATAACTGCCGGGGAGCAGAATAAAGAAAAAAGAATGAAAAGAATTGAGGACAGTCTCAGAGACGTCTGGGAAAACACTGAACACACCAATATTCGAAATATAATGGTCCCAGAAGAAGAGGAAAAGAAAGGGGCTGAGAAAATATTTGAAGAGATTATAGTCGAAAACTTCCCTAATATGGGAAAGGAAATAGTCAATCAAGTCCAGGAAGTGCAGAGAGTCCCATACAGGATAAATCCAAGGAGAAATGTGCCAAGGCACATATTAAGCAAACTATCAGAAATTAAATACAAAAAAAAAATATTAAAAGCAGCAAGGGAAGAGCAACAAATAACATACAAGGGAATCTCCATAAGGTTAATGGTGGATCTTTCAGCAGAAACTCTGCAAGCCAGAAGGGAGTGGCAGGACAATTTAAAGTGATGAAAGGGAAAAACCTACAACCAAGATTACTCTACCCAGCGAAGATCTCATTTCGATTTGGCAGAGAAATCAAAAGCTTTTACAGACAAGACAAAGCTACGAGAATTCAGCACCACCAAACAGGCTTTAAAACAAATGCTAAAGGAACTTCTCGAAGCAGGAAACAAGAGAAGAAAAAGACCTACAAAAACAAACCCAAATCAATTAAGAAAATGGTAATAGGAACATACATATTGATAATCACCTTGAGTGTAAATGGATTAAATGCTCCAAACAAAAGATACAGACTGGCTGAATGGATACAAAAACAAGACCCTTATATATGCTGTCTACAAGAAACCCACCTCAGACCTAGGGACACATACAGGTTGAAAGTGAGGGGATGGAAAAATATATTCCATACAAATGGAAATCAAAAGAAAGCTGGAGTAGCAATACTCATATCAGATAAAATAGACTTTAAAATAAAGACTGTTACAAGAGATAAAGAAGGACACTACATAATGATCAAGGGATCAATCCAAGAAGAAAACATAACAATTATAAATATTTATGCACCCAACATAGGAGCACCTCAATACAAAAGGCTAATGCTAACAGCCATAAAAGGAGAAATCAACAGCAACACAATAATAGTGGGGGACTTTAACACCCCACTTACAACAATAGACAGATCATCCAGACACAAAGTAAATAACGAAACATAAGCTTTAAATGACACAATAGACCACATAGACTTAATTGATATTTTTAGGACATTCCACCCCAAAGCGGGAGAACACACTTTCTTTTCAAGTGCACATGGAACATTCTCCAGAATAGATCACATCTTGGGTCACAAATCAAGCCTTGGAAAATTTAAGAAAATTGAAATTGTATCAAGCATCTTTTCTAACAACAATGCTATGAGATTAGAAATCAATTACAAGAAAAAAAAACTGTAAAAACACAAACACATGGAGGTTAAACAGTGTGCTGCTAAATAACCAAGACATCACTGAAGAAATCAAAGAAGAAATTTAAAAATACCTAGAAACAAATGACAATGAAGACACAATGATCCAAAACCTATGGGACACAGAAAAAGCAGTTCTAAGAGGGAAGTTCATAGCAATTCAAGCTCACCTCAAGAAACAAGAAAAATCTCAAATAAACAACCTAACCTTACACATAAAGCAACTAGATAAAGAAAACCCACTACAACTTAGGAGAAGGAAACTAAAAGTTAGTAGAAGGAAAGAAATCATACAGATCAGAGCAGAAATAAATGAAATAGAAACGAAGAAAACAATAGCAAGGATCAATAAAACTAAAAGTTGGTTCTTTGAGAAGGTAAACAAAATTGATAAACCTTTAGCCAGACATATCAAGAAAAAAAGAGAGAGGACTCAAATCAATAAAATTAGAAATGAAAAAGGAGAGATTACAACTGACACCACAGAAATACGAAAGATCATAAGAGACTACTACAAGCAACTATATGCCAATAAAATGGACAACCTGGAAGAAATGGACAAATTCCTGGAAAGGTACAACTTTCCCAGGTTGAACCAGGAAGAATTACAAAATATAAACAGACCAATCACAGGTAACGAAATTGAAACTGTAATTAAAAGTCTTCCAACAAACAAAAGTCCAGGACCAGATTGCTTCACTGGTGAATTCTATCAAACACTTAGAGAAGAGTTAACACCTATCCTTTTGAAACTCTTCCAAAAAATTGTAAAGGGAGGAACATTCCCAAATTCGTTCTACAAGGCCACCATCACCCTGATGCTAAAACAAGACAAAGATATCACAAAAAAAGAAAATTATAGACCAATATCACTGATGAACATAGACACAAAAATCCTCAACAAAATACTAGCAAAGAGAACCAACAACACATTAAAAAGATCATATACCATGATCAAATGGGATTTATCCCAGGGAGACAAGGGTTCTTCAATATATGTAAAACAATCAATGTGATATACCATATTAACAAATTAAAGAATAGAAAGCATATATCATCTCAATAGATGCAGAAAAAGCTTTTGAGAAAATACAACACCCATTTATGATAAAAACTCTCCAGAAAGTGGGCATAGAGGGAACCTACCTCAACATAATAAAAAGACAAACCCACAGCAAACATCATTCTCAATGGCAAAAAACTGAAAGCATTTCCTCTAAGATCAGGAACAAGACAAGGATGTTCACTCTCACCACTATTATTCAACATAGTATTGGAAGTCCTAGCCACAGCAGTCAGAGAAGAAAAAGAAATAAAAGGAATACAAAATGGAAAATAAGTAGTAAAACTGTCACTGTTGGCCGATGACATGATACTATACATAGAAAATCCTAAAGATGCCACTAGAAAACTACTAGAACTAATCAATGAATTTGGTAAGGTTGCAGGATACAAAATTAATGCACAGAAATCTCTTACATTCCTGTACACTAACAATGAAAGATCAGAAAGAGAAATTAAGGAAACAATCCCATTTACCATCACAACAAAAGGAATAAAATACCTAGGAATAAACCTACCTAAGGAGGCAAAAGACCTGCACTCAGAAAACTATAAAACACTGATGAAAGAAATCAAAGATAACATAAATAGATGGAGAGTTATACCCTGATCCTGGATTGGAAGAATCAATATTGTGAAAATGACTATACTACGCAAAGTAATCTACAGGTTCAATGCAATCCCTGTCAAATTATCAATGGCATTTTTCATAGAAATAGAACAATAAATTTCACATTTTGTATAGAAACACAAAAGACCCTGAATGGCCAAAGCAATCTTAAGAAAGAAAAACAGAGCTGGAGGAATCATGCTCCCTGACTTCAGACTATACTACAAAGCTACAGTAATCAAGACAGTATGGTACTGGCACAAAAACAGAAATATAGATCAATGGAACAGGATAGAAAGCCCAGAGATAAACCCACACACATAAGTCACCTTATCTTTGACAAAGGAGGCAAGAATATACAATGGAGAAAAGACAACCTCTTCAATAAGTGGTGCTGGGAAAAATGGACAAATACTAGTAAAAGAATGAAATTAGAACACACTCTAACACCATACACAAAAGTAAACTCAAAATGGATTAAAGACCTAAATGTAAAGCCAGACACTATAAAACTCTTAGAGGAAGACATAGGCAGAACACTCTATGACATAAATCACAGCAAGATCCTTTTTGATCCACCTCCTAGAGAAATGGAAATAACAAAAATAAACAAATGGGACCTAATGAAAATTAAAAGCTTTTGCACAGTAAAGGAAACCATAAAAAAGACAAAAAGACAGCCCTCAGAATGGGAGAAGATATTTGCAAACAAAGCAACTGACAAAGGATTAATCTCCAAAATATACAAGCAGCTCATGGAACTCAATATCACAAAAACAAACAACCCAATACAAAAATGGGCAGGAGACCTAAATAGGCGTTTCTCCAAAGAAGACATACAAATGGCCAACAAATAAATGAAAAGATGCTCAACATCACTAATTATTAGAGAAATGCAAATCAAAACCACAATGAGGTATCACCTCACACCGGTCGGAATGGCCATCACCAAAAAATTAGAAACAATAAATGCTGGACAGGGTGTGGAGAAAAGGGAACCCTCTTGCACTGTTGGTGGGAATGTAAATTGATACAGCCACTATGGAGAACAGTATGGAGGTTCCTTATAAAACTAAAAATAGAACTATCATATGACCCAGCAATCCCACTACTGGGCATATACCCAGAGAAAGCCATAATTCAAAAATATATATATGTACCACAATGTTCATTGCAGCACTATTTACAATAGCCAGCACATGAAAGCAACCTAAATGTCCAACAACAGATGAATGGATAAAGAAGATGTGGCCCATATATACAATGGAATATTACTCAGCCATAAAAAGGAACAAAACTGAGTTATTTGTAGTGAGGTGGATGGACCTAGAATCTGTCAGAGTGAAGTAAGTCAGAAAGATAAAAACAAATATCGTATGCTAATGCATATATATGGAATTTTAAAAAGCAGTGCTGGTGAACCTAGTAGCAGGGCAAGAATAAAGACACAGACCTAGAGAACGGATGTGAGGGCACGGCAGGGGAAGGGGAAGCTGGGATGAAGTGAGAGAGTAGCACTGACATATATACGCTATGAAATGTAAAATGGATGGCTAGTGGGAAGCAGCATCATTGCACAAGGAGATCAACTTGATGCTTTGTGACGACCTAGGGGGTGGGATAGGGATTGTGGGAGGGAGGCTCAATAGGGAGGATTTATGGGGATGTACGTATATATATATATATAGCTGATTCACTTTATACAGCAGAAACTAACACAACATTGTAATGCATTTATACTCCAATAAAGCAGAAACTAACACAACATTGTAATGCATTTATACTCCGATAAAGATGTGGAAAAAATATATAGTAGCTGACACATAAAAGGTGCTCAATAATTGTTATAAAAAAAAATTACATGGCAAGCTGGATAAGTGTTTACAACAGTTAGAATAAAGGCAGACAGAATATATAAAATGGATCTACACACTGTTTACAACTCAAGCAAAATTATGTGTGCATCTTTGACAAAGACTTGTGAAACTGACAATGGCAAAGATCAATTTATTAGAGAAACAGAATTCTGGAAATTTTAAAATTGACTTTCCCCTTTCATAGTATTCTTAAATTGCTTATCAAGAATGTTGTTCATGAAAGCCTAGCTCAGTGCTATTCTACCATCAGAGCTCCCAAAAACATAAAGGTATCAACTGAATGCAGAAACCAGAGGTCTTAACTGGTTAGCTACTGAACATTCCTGGTGAAAACTGTATGCATATCAGCAGGCCAGAAAAATGGATATGTACAAAGGAGAAGAAATGCCAGTTGCCTTTTGTGCTGAGCTGTCATACATAAGGAAGACTTGCACAAAACCTTAATTCCGTCTGAAAAGTAAACAAAACCAGAACTTGCCAGCACCATTTCATAGAAGTGAATTCCAGAGATGGATCTTTAAGTCAACTCTCCACTATATGCAAAGAATGTATTGAAAGAGTAGGGGAGAGAGGCAAGAGAAAGGAGAAAGAGAAGGAAAATGAGAGTGGAAGAAACAAAATGTGATTTGACAAAGAAGAAAGGAAAAGAGGCAATTAAAACTCAAATACATCTACCTGTTGGTTCTCTTAAAAATCCTTCCCGGGCTTCCCTGGTGGCGCAGTGGTTGAGAGTCCGCCTGCCGATGCAGGGGACACAGGTTCGTGCCCCGGTCCGGGAAGATCCCGCATGCCGCAGAGCGGCTGAGCCCGTGAGCCATGGCCGCTGAGCCTGCGTGTCCGGAGCCTGTGCTCCGCAACGGGAGAGGCCACAGCAGTGAGAGGCCCGCATACCGCAAAAAAAAAAAAAAAAAAAAAAAAAAAAAATCCTTCCCTGAATTTTCGCATTTCAAAATGTGCCATTGTTTAATTTCACCTAAGGAATAGGAAAAATGATGGTGCCATTAATTGAAATGGGAAATCCAAAGGAGGGGATGCTTTGAGAAAATATAAGCCTGTAAAGAGGACTTGATAAACGTGTGTGCGTAGGCCATTAAATGCAAGTGTCTTGTTTGTTGAGTTTCAGTTTCCAATAGGACATCTTTCATGGCCTGCCAAAATAGGAACACCTCCTCCCAAGGAGCAAGACTACATTTCAGTTAATTTTCTATTTCAATAAGATAGAAATTGCAAGTCAGCAAGAAACAGAGACAGGCTACACAGTTTCCTTAGTCTTGTATTCCCGATAAAATGCAGGGCCCAGAAATAGCAAGAATAGACCTCACTGCTCTTGCCCTTTGCCTACAAATGACTAATGATGAGGGTAGGTTGAGTGGAGGTAGGCTGAGGGCAGGTGGGGCTACCCTGGCATTGAGGCCACATTGAAGGCTAACAACACACACCCCTTTGCAATAAGTTTAAGGGAACAGCATAGTCTTTTCTTCCCATCAGAGACTGACATTTAACCCCATCCCAAAGTAATCACCACCTCCACTTTTCTCTCCCTCTATAAGTCAACAGGAAAAATAACATTCCCCAAATAAGAGATTCATTTCTCATCAAAATAAAACCTTCTTTTATGTAACTACACAGACGCTTCCTTACTGAAGCACTAAATTCAAAAGGAGCTATAAGTTAAAAGAATCTGCTCTTATCATAAATAAAAGATTGTATATGCGAACTTATTTGCAGTAAAATCTTATGATAAAAAATATAATTTATACCCTAGTTTCTCCTGTGTATTTTATGTAATATCCCAGTAAAATATTTCCATTTTACAACATGTACCTATTAAAACCATTTCTCATAAAACTGTCAGCATAAAATGCAAAAACTGGAAGGAAAAAGCAGAGGAAAAGAAAATATATCAAAAAGAGGTGATGAAAGGCAACAGAAGGATGCTTGTGGAAACCCTCCCAGTGAGACATAAATAACAGTAATATGGAGGCAGTGGAAGATGCTAATAATTAAGTAGGATCTTTTAAGGTGAATCCTTAAATCCTTCTTCAAATGCCATTCGTTTCTCTATGCTAACAAGGAATACTCTCACAATAAAATCTGGAGACAGGACCTTACTAGTGACACAGAATGAGTCTACAAAATAAGTCAATTAAAAAGAAAGTGTCCTGGGCTTCCCTGGTGGCACAGTGGTTGAGAGTCCACCTGCTAATGCAGGGGACACGGGTTCGTGCCCCGGTCTGGGAGGATCCCACATGTCGCGGAGTGGCTGGGCCTGTGAGCCATGGCCACTGAGCCTGTGCGTCCGGAGCCTGTGCTCCGCAACAGGAGAGGCCACAACAGTGAGAGGCCCGAGTAGAGCAAAAAAAAAAAAAAAGTGTCCTGGAGGACTTTCCTGGTAGTGCAGTGGTTAAGAATCTGCCTACCAATGCAGGTGATATAGGTTCTAGCCCTGGTCCAGGAAGATCCCACACGCGCGGAGCAGCTAAGCCGGAGCGCCACAACTACTAAGCCTGCACTCTAGAGCATGTGAGCCACAACTACTGAGCCCGTGTGCCACAACTACTGAAGCCCACGCGCCTAGAGCCTGTGCTCCAAAAAAAGAGAAGCCACGGCAATGGGAAGCTTACGCACCACAATGAAAAGCAGCCCCCGCTCGCCGCAACTAGAGAAAGACTGCACGCAGCAACGAAGACCCAACGCAGCCAAAAATAAATAAATTAATTTTTTAAAAAAGAAAGTGTCCTGGAAACGGCAAATACTGTCTGTGAAAATGCAGCCCAACATGTGATTGAAGTTTACTCTCGAGTCAACAGGTGCTCCTCCCACCTACAGGTGGACTTGCAGCCTGTGAGCCAAGGAGCCCTTAAAACTAGCTAATCGGATCTGTCAGTCTTTGGGAGGTTGTCAGTATTTATTTTGAAATCATTTCAGATGTACAGAAAACTTGTAAGAATAATAAAAAGAACTCCAGATACCTTTCTTCCAGATTTCCTACAACTGTTAAATTTTTATCACTTTCTCATATATATATGAATTATTATAATATATAAATTACATACATTCAAATTACACATATAATTAAATATACACATGTATTTGACCAATTGAGAGTAAATTGCTGGTTTATGATACCCATTCATCCCTGAAACTTCAGTGTGTATTATTTGGGGGCACTCTTTTACATAACGAGGAGAACATAATCAAAATGAGGAAAATAAGATTTAGTATGATCTAATCTGTAGATCTTATTCAAATTTGGCCAATTGTCCCAACAACAACCTTACAGTTTTTAAAAATGAGATAACTAAAAAAGGAAGAGAAATTGAAAGAAAATTTTAGTCCAGGATGCAGTCCAGGATCACACATTGCATTCAGCTGTCCCATCTCTTTGGTCTCCCTTAATCTGGAACAGTACCTCTGTCTCTTTGTTTTTTCTGACCTTCACTTGTTGAAGAGAACAAGCCAGTTATTTTGTAAAGTAACTTGGTTTTGTCTGGTATTTCCTCATGATTATATTCCGATTACACAGTTTTGACAGAAATGCCGCAGAGGTGATATGTCTTGGTATCAGGAGGCATATGTTCATTTGTCCCATAAATGGTGATAACTCTGATCACTAAAGTGGGGTCCCTTGTAAAATTACTATTTTTCCCTTTGTAATTCATAAGCGGAGATACTTTGAGATTAAGTAAATATCCTGTTCCTCATCAAATTTTCATCCAACAGTTTCAGCATCTGTTGATGACTCTTGCCTAAATCAATTATTACTGTGATGGTTCCAAATGAGAAGTGATGCCGTGCTCTATAGATGGGGTGACTCAGATCTCTGGGGGATCAGACGTCTTAATTTTTGACTTGGAAAAGAAAGCAGTATCTATTTCTACTACAATCTATAGAAAGTAAAGATCAACAAAATTGTCCTAGTTGATAGCACTATGGAGAACATAGCATCCATTTTCTGTGCATCAGTAATTCTCAGTGGAAGGGAGAGGATTTTGTTTTTTTTTTTTTTTTGCGGTACGCGGGCCTCTCACTGCTGTGGCCTCTCCCGTTGCGGAGCACAGGCTTCAGACGCGCAGGCTCAGCAGCCATGGCTCACGGGCCCAGCCGCTCCGCAGCATGAGGGATCTTCCCGGACCGGGGCACGAACCCGTGTCCCCTGCATCGGCAGGCGAACTCCCAACCACTGCACCACCAGGGAAGCCCAAGGGAGAAGTTTTTTAATCACTATCAAAAAGGTCACAGGTTTAGAAAAGTTGAGAAATACTGTACTAGATGCTTTTCTTTCAAGAGAAATTAACCTCCAGTTTAGAAAATGGAATGGCTGTTTTTCTCCTAAGTAATTTTTTTGATTTTATGCAAAAACATTCTGAATTATGTAACCAACCAAGTTTTTCCTTTTGACAATACCTGCTAGAAAACTTAGAACTTAAACAGTGTGTAGTTCATGGTGATAAGTCTTTTAACTCTTCATTTTAGGGTCTCATTTTTTGATCATTTAATGTTTCCAACTAGTTTTGCTTTCTCCTTTTGCTCTAATTTCTTATTTATGCATCTATTTTATTAGGTATTTTTGTAGCCAAATGGAAACTTTGTGGACTAAGATAGGCATACAAACTAATTAATAAAATAGTCTATAATTTCTTTTTTCATCAGTTGATCTCTCTCAAATCTCCAGATCAAATTTCTTATCAACTGGGGCTATCTTATTTTGTTCCACTTGACATGACATGTTGGAGGAAGGGGGGGGGGGTGAAAGAACACATGAGAAACTTTAATTCAGTGTCGTTGGTTAATTCAGTGACTTTATGCTTTCCAGGGCCCTAAAATAATGAGATTGGTTATTGCTTGTCACTTGGAATGGATCCTTCTTGGTGCAGGGAGAAGAGCACTGAACCAGTCATCAGAAGGCCCATCCGTGGTATAATTCTACTTCTGCCACAGATGTGGTGTGACCTTGAATAAACCAATTCCAATATCTGAACTTCAGCATCCTTGGGGAATAACTGGGAATGAAAGCACCTAAACTGCCTATCTCACCAAACTATTGGAAAACTCAATAGGAAAGCGCTTCAAGAACTACAAGATCCAAGAATTCCTTATCATCTTATCATCTGGTAAGAGCATCAGACCATAAACAAGTAAACAAATATACAAATAACTTAATTTCAGATAATAGTAAATGCTATGAAAACAAAATAGATGAAAAGATTCAAGAAGGAAGGCGGGGAGGGTGATTTGAGACCAGAGGGCCAAAGGAGACCTCTGTAAGGAATGGATATTTAATCAGAGACCTGAATAAGGAGAAGCAGAAAGCTATGCAGAGATGACAAGAGCACATGAAGCGAGGATAAAACCTCGAAGGCAGGAAGCCACTCAGTGGGCTCCAGTAACTGCAAGAAGCCAGGGTGTGTAGGGGGTGCTTACACAGGGTAGGTGTGGCAGAGGCGAAATTGAGGATGGAGGTGCAGCCTTTGCAAACCAATCTCTCTGCAGCCTCAGCATTAAGAGCATGGGCTCTGCAATCCACAAACCTGGGTGCACCTCCTGGGTCTGCCTCTCACCATCGTGGTGGAGGTACTTAAGCTCCCCATGCCACAGCTTTACTGCATATAAAACAGGAATGACAATAGCAGTTTCTTTACAAAATGGTGTGAGAATTAAGTGGGCTGTGGTTACTACAGTGCTTGGTACAGGTGGGCTCTTAAGAGGCTTATTACTTGCCAGTCCACTCCATCAAAGGAACAACAATGACCCTTAAAGAATAAACCGCACAAGTCAGGGTTCAAGCATATTTGATAAAACTTTTCTCATAGAATAAGCAGCAAATTCCTCAAGGATAGAGAACCTGTCTGCTCCAGCCCCTCAGCACCTAGCACAGAGCTGCACATAGTAGGTGCTCAATAAGATACCTACCCTGAGTAAATATTTGTGAAAGGCGGTTCCTGACAGTAGTAGCAAGCCAGCCATGAAATGCAGGCAGTAAATCACGCTCCCCTGTGCCCAGCTCTATACAGAATTCACAACAGGCACAACTTGCTTTTAAACTCAAGTTATGTGAAATGTTTTGAGATGGTCCTAACTTATTCGGAGGCATGCTCACCTTAAGTAATGGGTTGTCTCAGGAGTGAGTCCCTGGCTCTGCCATAATAGCTGATTTTTATCAACAATTAGGAAAAGAGGCACTTGTCTGATTACTTGGCCAATTTCTGAACAAACGGCTCCTCAGCCAACCATTACAAATACGTCCCACCACCACCAGCGTTTCCAAGTTCAGACTTCTCATTCTGATCATGCTAGGAATGTAATCAACTCCCTCTGTAGAGGTAAGTTAATTATCTCCTCAGGCTGTGAACGAACACACGGGTTTGCCTTCTGACCACGGTTCCTAATGAGAGGGCCCTCCAGAGGAGCCAGAGGGCTTGTCGGCTGCCACCACGGGGCCCCGGATGGCACCCAGGAGCTGTGGTTCAAAACGATCTGGCCTTTATCCCCCACGTCCCCCATCGTACCTGCTTTAGTGATGCAGCGCTGGACACAGAACTTGACTCTCTCCAGTCTCCTCTGGCCAGCATGGCCGTGCCCTGTTGGCTGGGGCTGGGCTCCTGGAGCTCACCCAGCACCTCCTGCAGCCCAGCTCAGCTCCCAGCTCAGGATGTCCCTCTGGAAGCTGATCCTGAGATAGATAAGGGAGGAAATCAGCTTCTCTGTCCTCCATCACCAGGCTGCCAGGGACAGCAGGACCCAAAGACTCAAACATAAATCACCTACCTATCTCCATGTTTTAAACTTCAGCTTTAATCCAGCTCAGAGTAGGATTAGCTGCCTCAGAGACTGCTAATTGCCAGATGGCCACTGATAGCCAACCAGGGAAACGTGTGTGTCAGAGCCTGCTGTGAAGCCTTAGAAAGTCAGAACTGGAAAGGATCTGAGCGAGGCAGGCCAACCCTTCACTTCATCATCACAATGGCGACAGGGGCAAGGCAGCGAGCTCTCGGATGCACAGTGAGTTAACAGCACGTGCTGGGACCTTTCTCTGGGTTATTTGAATTGAGGGGAGAAAGAGAGATGAGCATTGAGAGATAGCAGCGCATCCCTAGCTGATTATGTCCTGCTGCTCTCAGACAGGGGCAGAAGCAAGAGGAAGGAAAGTTAATTTACTGAATACCTCCTATATTCCGGGTGTGATGTCAGCTCTTTTCATGTGTAACACCTGGGTTCTAATCCCTGGTCTGCCACTGACCCTACATGTCATCTTGGGTAAATCACTTTCCCTGTGGAGGAGTCTTAGTACCTCAAGTGCAGGCTGAGAAGGGTAGAGTGGATTATCTCTAAGACAGTGGTTCTCACTCTTTAATGTACACCAGAATCCCCTGGAGGGCTTGTTAAGATACAGGTTGCTGGGTCCCACTCTCAGTTTCTGAATCATGGCGCTTGAGAATATGTGTGTCAAACAAGCTCCCCAGTGGTGCTGATGGTGTTCATCTATGGACCACACCTAAAGGTGCATCGCTCTAAGATATAACCACCAACTCTAAAGTTAAATAGCATGCGTGCGTTCATGAAAAAGAAACATACATACACACACACACACACACTCTCTCTCTCTCTCTCTCTCTCTCTCTCTCTCTCTCTCTCTCTTTAAAAAAGAGTAAAAAACAAAAGACCCCAAGCTAGTAAATCAATCCCAGTGGGTCCAAGCCTATAGGTTTCCTTAAACTCTTGAAAACAACTCTAACATGTAGCAAGCCAAATCTGAACTCAAGTTTACGTCCTGTGGCTCAAGTCCTTCCTTTGGAGAGGATAAAGTGCTGCCTTACCCCCAAGAAGCCTGTAAGCCTGAATGAAGGGCTCATTCACACAGTCACACTCAGATGGAGGCCCAAGTGGCATCCCAGGGAAGCATCTGAATGGCTTTAGTATCCGGTACATCCAGACATTTGCTATGTACCCTACGAGGACTGCAACCAGCAGGGGTACCACTGGGATGGAGAAGATGCAGGAGTGCTCACCATTGCTTCCATGGTGTGACCAGAGGTCCACACCCCTAAAATCCCCATCCAGAGCACTGCCAACCTCCCAGGATATCAGCAGATTGCTTCTGGGAAATTTCTCAAAACATATATCAACCCAAAGGAGAGCAGAAAAAAAACACATATATATTGAAAAAACAGAAAAATACCCAAATGCTCCTAGAATGTTTGACCCTTGACACGCTATACTCATGGGCTGAATATCTAAGATCAAAGCTACCTTAGAAGGGTATTATGACTTTTACAGAACAACAACAAAAATGGGCAGGAAGAAAGCCCGGGGCAAGAAAGCCAGAGAACTTCCATGGGGCGCCACCTCTCAAGGAAGATATGTTGTGGCTAAAATCCAGGAAAGCTGTCTGATATTGGTGTCATTTTTGGTCTCCGGTCCTACAGGCTGGTCCACTATCATTGCAGACAGAATAAGTGATGTGGCCAAGGATGGGAGATGAGAGGAAAGAAAAAGAAATCTCCTTTCCGGAGTCCCCAGTGAGGCACCCAACAAGCTTAACCCCCGGCAGGAGCCGGGTCTCTCACCCAGGGTATCATCTAATGCTTGTCTCCCCAGCCCTTTCCTTCCTACCTTTTAAATGGAAGCACTAAAAGCATTTACACTAAAAAGTAATTCTATATAATTGTTACAAACCAGAATGCAAATGTCATAGATAATCCTTCCGGTAAAATATACATAATGTAAAAAAAAAATCAACTTAACAATCAATCTAACAATTTAACAGAGTACCCAATTATCAACTCAAGCCCAGAGTGGGGACAGAGGGTCGGGTGCAGGGGAAACAGAAGAGTGTAGGGTAGAGGTAAAAATAAGCATCTCTCTTCCTCTTAGACAACAGAGAGTTAATAGATATACTCAGCACGGATAATAAGTGACATATAAGATAAAATATTGTTTATTTAATGTAACCATTAATAGAATGTAAAAGGCTTTATATCCCACAGAGACTACCAAAAAAGAAATCAGAAAACAGACCGCATGGAAGAAGCAAGAAAACGGCAAAAAAATCACCACCACCCTTCCAAAAAGGAGGCATAAACAGGAGAAAATAGGAAAATAAGATAGCAGAATGAAGAAGACAAACCATGCTTTCCTAAAAGGCAAACCAAAAGGAAAACACCCACTGCTTCTAACGATCATGTGGTACATTATACCCGTTCCCTCCGGGCCCCTTGGTTGTTTCATTTCTTCATCTCACGGACTTGCCTCCACTTCAACCACTGTGGCCACTGTCACTCATTAGACCCTGTCATTCCCTAAAGTGTCCCCCCTTCAGGAACAACTAAATCCATCACTGTACTCGCATCTCCTGACATTTAACTGCAAAAGGAGAGAGGGCAGGTTCAAGGGAGGGCTTTGGCTTCTTTCGGTTTGTAGTAGGAGAAAATGAGATTTTGTTTAAAAAAAGAAAGAAAAAGCCAATGAAAAGAGTTACAAATTAAAAGGATGGGGGCTTCCCTGGTGGCACAGTGGTTGAGAGTCCGCCTGCCGATGCAGGGGATGCGTGTTCGTGCCCCGGTCTGGGAAGATCCCACATGCCACGGAGCAGCTGGGCCCGTGAGCCATGGCCGCTGAGCCTGTGCATCCGGACCCTGTCCTCCACAACAGGAGAGGCCAGAACAGTGAGAGGCCCGCGTACTGCAAAAAAATAAAAAATAAAAAAAAAATAAAAGGATGAACAAACAGGAAAGAAGAGGGAAATCAATATGGCAAGTTTTGAAGATGGCAGTTTTGAGGTAGAGACGGGGTCAGGAAAGGGTGGAGCCACTGGCCTCTGAGTTAATCAAGCCTGCAATTCCTCAGCCACATATAAAACTATGGAATGAGACTGAAGCAGCATTCAGAGAAAAATTCTGAGCCTCAATTTTATTGCTTCAAAAAGGAATAAAATAGAGAAACTAAGCATCTGCCTCAAGATGTCAGAAAGAGAACATAATAATATGAGAAAAGTTTTTATAAGAATGTAATAGAGGAGACGGGGGAAGACGGCGGAAGAGTAAGACGTGGAGATCGCCTTCCTCCTCACGGATACACCAGAAATACATCTACACGTGGAACAACTCCTACAGAACACCTACTGAAGGCTGGCAGAAGACCTCAGAGCTCCCAAAAGGCAAGAAACTCCCCCACGTACCTGGGTAGGGCAAAAGAAAAAAGAAAAAACAGAGACAAAAGAATAAGGACAGCACCTGCACCAGTGGGAGGGAGCTGTGAAGGAGGAAAAGTTTCCACACACTAGGAAGCCCCTCCGCGGGCGGAGACTGCGGGAGGCGGAGGGGGGAGCTTCGGGACCGCGGAGTAGTGCACAGCGACGGGTGCGGAGGGCAAAGCGGGGAGATTCCTGCACAGACGATCGGTGCCGACCAGCACTCACCAACCCGAGAGGCTTGTCTGCTCACCCGCCGGGGCGGGCGGGGCTGCGAGCTGAGGCTCGGGTTTCGGTTTTGGACGGAGCGCAGGGAGAGGACTGGGGTTGGCGGCTTGAGCATAGCCTGAAGGGGTTGGTGCGCCACGACTAGCCGGGAGGGAGTTCGGGGAAAAGCCTGCACCTGCCGAAGAGGCAAGAGACTTTTTCTTCCCTCTTTGTCTCCTGGTGCGCGAGGAGAGGGGTTTAAGAGCGCTGCTTAAAGGAACTCCAGAGACGGGCGCGAGCCGCGGCTAAAAGCGCGAACCCCAGAGACGGGCACGAGCCGCGGCTGAGGGCACGAGCCCCCGAGACGGGCGCGAGCCGCGGCGGGAAGCGCGAGCCCCAGAGACGGGCGCGAGCCGCGGCTGAGGGCGCGAGCCCCCGAGACGGGCGCGAGCCGCGGCGGGAAGCGCGAGCCCCAGAGACGGGTGCGAGCCGCGGCTGAAACCGCGGACCCCAGAGACGGGCGGGAGACGCTGGGGCTGCTGCTGCCGCCACCAGGGGGGCTGTGTGCGAGCACAGGTCACTCTCCGCGCCCCTCTTCCATGGAGCCTGTGCAGCCCGCCACTGCCAGGTTCCCGGGATCCAGGGACAACTTCCCCGGGAGTACGCACGGCGGGTCTCAGGCTGGTGCTGCGTCACGCCGGCCTCTGCCGCAGCGTCACGCCGCCTCTGCCGCCGCAGGCCCGCCCCGCACGCAGTGCCCCTCCTTCCCCCATCCCCCAACTCCCGGCCTGAGTGAGCCGGAGCTCCCGAATCAGCGGCTCCTTTAACCCCGTCCTGTCTGAGCAAAAAACAGACGCCCTCCAGCGATCTGCGCGCAGGGGCAGGGCCGGGTACAAAGCTGAGCTCCTGTGAGCTGTGAGAGCAGGGAGGAGAGGGGGAGGTCTCTCCCGGCAGCCGCGGAGGCGGCGGATTGAAGCTCCACGATCAACTTGATGTGCCCTGCATTGTGGAATACCTGAATAGACAGGGAGTGATCCCAAATTGAAGAGGGGGAATTTAGGAGCGAGATCTGTGATTTTTTTCCCTTTTCCTCTTTTTGTGAATGTGTGCGTGTATGCTTCTGTGTGAGATCTTGTCTGTATACTCTTGCTTCCACCATTTGTCCTAGGGCTCTATCCGTCCATGGTTTTTTTTTTTAAAAAAAAAATTTTTTTTTAATAATTAATTTTAATTGTAATAACTTTATTGAACTTTACCTTCGTTCTTTCTTTCTTTCTTTCCTTCCCTCCTTTAGACAGCGAATCACCCCAGGTTGAGGGGGTGGTCTCTGGGAGCAGGATTTATGATTTTTTCCCCCTTTGCCTCTCTTTGTGAACGTGTATGTGTATGCTTCTGTGTAAGATTTTCTCTGTATAGCTTTGCTTCCAACATTTGTCCTAGGGCTCTATCCGTCCATGGTTTTTTTTAAAAAAAAAAAAATTTTTTTTTTCTTAATAATTAATTTTAATTGCAATAACTTTATTGTACTTTACCTTCGTTCGTTCTTTCTTTCCTTCCTTCCTTCCCTCCTTTAGACAGCGAATCACCCCAGGTTGAGGAGGTGGTCTCTGGGAGCAGGATTTATGATTTTTCCCCCTTTGCCTCTCTTTGTGAACATGTATGTGTATGCTTCTGTGTAAGATTTTCTCTGTATAGCTTTGTTTCCAACATTTGTCCTAGGGTTCTATCTGTTTTTTTTTTTTTTTTCTTTCTAAATATTTTTTAGTACAATAACTATATTATACTTTATTTTATTTTTACTGTATCTTCTTTCTTTCTGTCTTTTTTCCTTCTTTCCCTCCTTCCTTCCTCCCTTCCTCCCTCCCTCCCTCCCTCCCTCCCTCCTTTCTTTCCTTCTTTGCTTCTTTCTTCCTTCCTTCCTTTCCTCCTTTCCTCCTTTCCTTCTTTCTTTCCTCAAACTTCTACTAATTCTCTCTACATTTTCTCCTTCTTTCCCTCCTTCCTTCCTTCCTTCTCCCCTCCCTCCCTTTCTTTCCTTCTTTGCTTCTTTCTTCCTTCCTTCCTTTCCTCCTTTCCTTCTTTCTTTCCTCATACTTCTACTAATTCTCTCTACATTTTCTCCTTCTTTCCCTCCTACCTTCCTTCCTTCCTCCCTCCCTCCCTCCTTTCTTTCCTTCTTTGCTTCTTTCTTCCTTCCTTCCTTTCCTCCTTTCCTCCTTTCCTTCTCTCTTTCCTCAAACTTCTACTAATTCTCTCTACATTTTCTCCTTCTTTCCCTCCTTCCTTCCTTCCTTCCTCCCTCCCTCCCTCCTTTCTTTCCTTCTTTGCTTCTTTCTTCCTTCCTTCCTTTCCTCCTTTCCTTCTTTCTTTCCTCATACTTCTAATAATTCTCTCTACTTTTCCTCCCTTTTATTCTGAGCCGTGTGGATGAAAGGCTCTTGGTGCTCCAGCCCAGGAGGCAGGGCTCTGCCTCTGAGGTAGGAGAGCCAACTTCAGGACACTGATCAACAAGAGACCTCCCAGCTCCACATAATATTAAACGGTGGAAATCTCCCAGAGACCTCCATCTTAACACCAGCACCCAGCTTCACTCAACGACCAGCAAGCCACAGTGCTGGACAACCTATGCCAAACAACTAGCAAAACAGGAACACAACCCCACCCATTAGCAGAGAGGCTGCCTAAAATCATAACAAGGCCACAGACACCCCAAAACACACCACCAGACGTGAACCTGCCCACTAGAGAGACAAGATCCAGCCTCATCCAGCACAACACAGGCACTAGTCCCCTCCACCAGGAAGCCTACACAACCCGCTGAAACAACCTTAGCCACTGGAGACAGACATCAAAAACAACGGGAACTACGAATGTGCAGCCTGAAAAAGGAGACCCCAAACACAGTAAGATAAGCAAAATGAGAAGACAGAAAAACACACAGCAGATGAAGGAGCAAGATAAAAACCCACCAGACCTAACAAATGAAGAGGAAATAGGCAATCTACCTGAAAAAGAATTCAGAATAATGATAGTAAGGATGATCCAAAATCTTGGAAGTAGAATAGACAAAATGCAAGAAACAGTTAACAAGGACCTAGAAGAAATAAAGATGAAACAAGAAACGATGAACAACGCAATAAATGAAATTAAAAGTACTCTAGATAGGATCAATAGCAGAATAACTGAGGCAGAAGAACGGATAAGTGACCTGGAAGATAAAGTAGTGGAAATAACTACTGCAGAGCAGAATAAAGAAAAAAGAATGAAAAGAACTGAGGACAGTCTCAGAGAGCTCTGGGACAACATGAAACGCACCAACATTCGAATTATAGGGGTTCCAGAAGAAGAAGAAAAAAAGAAAGGGACTGAGAAAATATTTGAAGAGATTATAGTTGAAAACTTCCCTAATATGGGAAAGGAAATAGTTAATCAAGTCCAGGAAGCACAGAGAGTCCCATACAGGATAAATACAAGGAGAAATACGCCAAGACACATATTAATCAAACTATCAAAAATTAAATACAAAGAAAGCATATTAAAAGCAGCAAGGGAAAAACAACAAATAACACACAAGGGAATCCCCATAAGGGGTTTCTGCTGATCTCTCAGCAGAAACCCTACAAGCCAGAAGGGAGTGGCAGGACATACTGAAAGTGATGAAGGAGAAAAACCTGCAACCAAGACTACTCTACCCAGCAAGGATCTCATTCAGATTTGATGGAGAAATTAAAACCTTTACAGACAAGCAAAAGCTGAGAGAGTTCAGCACCACCAAACCAGCTTTACAACAAATGCTAAAGGAACTTCTCTAGATAAGAAATGCAAAAGAAGGAAACGACCTATAATAACGAACCCAAAACAATATAGAAAATGGGAATAGGAACATACATATCGATAATTACCTTAAATGTAAATGGACTAAATGCTCCCACCAAAAGACACAGATTGGCTGAATGGATACAAAAACAAGACCCTTATATATGCTGTCTACAAGAGACCCACCTCAGACCTAGAGACACATACAGACTGAAAGTAAGGGGATGGAAAAAGATATTCCATGCAAATGGAAACCAAAAGAAAGCTGGAGTAGCAATTCTCATATCAGACAAAATAGACTTTAAAATAAGGACTATTAAAAGGGATAAAGAAGGACACTACATAATGATCAAGGGATCGATCCAAGAAGAAGATATAACAATTGTAAATATTTATGCACCCAACATAGGAGCACCTCAATACGTAAGGCAAATACTAACAGCCATAAAAGGGGAAATTGACAGTAACACATTCATAGTAGGGGACTTTAACACCCCACTTTCACCCATGGACAGATCATCCAAAATGAAAATAAATAAGGAAACACAAGCTTTAAATGATACATTAAACAAGATGGACTTAATTGATATTTATAGGACACTCCATCCAAAAACAACAGAATACACATTTTTCTCAAGTGCTCATGGAATGTTCTCCAGGATAGATCATATCTTGGGTCACAAATCAAGCCTTGGTAAATTTAAGAAAATTGAAATTGTATCAAGTATCTTTTCTGACCACAACGCCATGAGACTAGATATCAATTACAGGAAAAGATCTGTAAAATATACAAACACATGGAGGCTAAACAATACACTACTTAATAATGAAGTGATCACTGAAGAAATCAAAGAGGAAATAAAAAAATACCTAGAAACAAATGACAATGGAGACACAACGACCCAAAACCTATGGGATGCAGCAAAAGCAGTTCTAAGGGGGAAGTTTATAGCAATACAAGTCCACCTTAAGAAGCAGGAAACATCTCGAATAAACAACCTAACCTTGCACCTCAAGCAATTAGAGAAAGAAGAACAAAAAAGCCCCAAAGCTAGCAGAAGGAAAGAAATCATAAAAATCAGATCAGAAATAAATGAAAAAGAAATGAAGGAAACGATAGCAAAGATCAATAAAACTAAAAGCTGGTTCTTTGAGAAGATAAACAAAATAGATAAACCACTAGCCAGACTCATCAAGAAAAAAAGGGAGAAGACTCAAATCAATAGAATTAGAAATGAGAAAGGAGAAATAACAACTGACACTGCAGAAATAAAAAAAATCATGAGAGATTACTACAAGCAACTCTATGCCAATAAAATGGACAATCTGGAAGAAATGGACAAATTCTTAGAAATGCACAACCTGCCAAGACTGAATCAGGAAGAAATAGAAAATATGAACAGACCAATCACAAGCACTGAAATTGAAACTGTGATTAAAAATCTTCCAACAAACAAAAGCCCAGGACCAGATGGCTTCACAGGTGAATTCTATCAAACGTTTAGAGAAGAGCTAACACCTATCCTTCTCGAACTCTTCCAAAATATAGCAGAGGGAGGAACACTCCCAAACTCTTTCTATGAGGCCACCATCACCTTGATACCAAAACCAGACAAGGATGTCACAAAGAAAGAAAACTACAGGCCAATATCACTGATGAACATAGATGCAAAAATCCTCAACAAAATACTAGCAAACAGAATCCAACAGCACATTAAATGGATCATACACCATGATCAAGTGGGGTTTATTCCAGGAATGCAAGGATTCTTCAATATACGCAAATCTATCAATGTGATAAACCATATTAACAAATTGAAGGAGAAAAACCATATGATCATTTCAATAGATGCAGAGAAAGCTTTCGACAAAATTCAACACCCATTTATGATAAAAACCCTCCAGAAAGTAGGCATAGAGGGAACTTTCCTCAACATAATAAAGACCATATATGACAAGCCCACAGCAAACATCATCCTCAATGGTGAAAAACTGAAAGCATTTCCACTAAGATCAGGAACAAGACAAGGTTGCCCACTCTCACCACTCTTATTCAACATAGTTTTGGAAGTTTTAGCCACAGCAATCAGAGAAGAATAGGAAATAAAAGGAATCCAAATCGGAAAAGAAGAAGTAAAGCTGTCACTGTTTGCAGATCACATGATACTATACATAGAGAATCCTAAAGATGCTACCAGAAAACTACTAGAGCTAATCAATGAATTTGGTAAAGTAGCAGGATACAAAATTAATGCACAGAAATCTCTGGCATTCCTATATACTAATGATGAAAAATCTGAAAGTGAAATCAAGAAAACACTCCCATTTACCATTGCAACAAAAAGAATAAAATATCTAGGAATTAACCTACCTAAGGATACGAAAGACCTGTATGCAGAAAATTATAAGACACTGATGAAAGAAATTAAAGATGATACAAATAGATGGAGAGATATACCATGTTCTTGGATGGGAAGAATCAACATTGTGAAAATGACTCTACTACCCAAAGCAATCTACAGATTCAATGCAATCCCTATCAAACTACCACTGGCATTTTTCACAGAACTAGAACAAAAAATTTCACAATTTGTATGGAAACACAAAAGACCCCGAATAGCCAAAGCAATCTTGAGAACGAAAAAAGGAGCTGGAGGAATCAGGCTCCCTGACTTCAGACTATACTACAAAGCTACAGTAATCAAGACAGTATGGTACTGGCACAAAAACAGAAAGATAGATCAGTGGAACAGGATAGAAAGCCCAGAGATAAACCCACGCACATATGGACACCTTATCTTTGATAAAGGAGGCAGGAATGTACAGTGGAGAAAGGACAGCCTCTTCAATAAATGATGCTGGGAAAACTGGACAGGTACATGTAAAAGTATGAGATTAGATCACTCCCTAACACCATACACAAAAATAAGCTCAAAATGGATTAAAGACCTAAATGTAAGGCCAGAAACTATCAAACTCTTAGAGGGAAATATAGGAAGAACACTCTATGACATAAATCACAGCAAGATCCTTTCTGACCCACCTCCTAGAGTAATGGAAATAAAAACAAAAATAAACAAATGGGACCTAATGAAACTTCAAAGCTTTTGCACAGCAAAGGAAACCATAATCAAGACGAAAAGACAACCCTCAGAATGGGAGAAAACATTTGCAAATGAAGCAACTGACAAAGGATTAATCTCCAAAATTTACAAGCAGCTCATGCAGCTCAATAACAAAAAAACAAACAACCCCATCCAAAAATGGGCAGAAGACCTAAACAGACATTTCTCCAAAGAAGATATACAGAATGCCAACAAACACATGAAAGAATGCTCAACATCATTAATCATTAGAGAAATGCAAATCAAAACTACAATGAGATATCATCTCACACCAGTCAGAATGGCCATCATCAAAAAATCTAGAAACAATAAATGCTGGAGAGGGTGTGGAGAAAAGGGGACACTCTTGCACTGCTGGTGGGAATGTGAATTGGTTCAGCCACTATGGAGAACAGTATGGAGGTTCCTTAAAAAACTACAAATAGAATTACCATATGACCCAGCAATCCCACTACTGGGCATATACCCTGAGAAAACCAAAATTCAAAAAGAGTCATGTACCAAAATGTTCATTGCAGCTCTATTTACAATAGCCCGGAGATGGAAAGAACCTAAGCGCCCATCATCGGACGAATGGATAAAGAAGATGTGGCACATATACACAATGGAATATTACTCAGCCTTAAAAAGAAATGAAATTGAGTTATTTGTAATGAGATGGATAGACCTAGAGTCTGTCATACAGAGTGAAGTAAGTCAGAAAGAAAAAGACAAATACCGTATGCTAACACATATATATGGAATTTAAGGAAAAAAAATGTCATGAAGAACCTAGGGATAAGACAGGAATAGAGGCGCAGACCTACTGGAGAACGGACTTGAGGATATGGGGAGGGGGAAGGGTGAGTTTTGACAGGGCGAGAGAGAGTCATGGACATATACACACTAACAAACGTAGTAAGGTAGATAGCTAGGGGGAAGCAGCCGCAAGGCACAGGGATATTAGCTCGGGGCTTTGGGACAGCCTGGAGGGGTGGGATGGGGAGAGGTGGAGGGAGGGAGACGCAAGAGGGAAGACACATGGGAGCATATGTATATGTATAGCTGATTCACTTTGTTATAAAGCAGAAACTAACACACTATTGTAAAGCAATTATACCCCAATAAAGATGTTAAAAAAAAAAAAAAAGAATGTAATAGAGATAATATTACAAATTATGGTTTTTAGAAAGAAATCTACAGAAGTGGAAAAGTAATTCCAACTGTTGACCTTAAAGAAACAGAAAAATATATAGTGGGTGCAATTAAGGGGAAAAAGGTTAGGAATAAACATGTCATTTAACCGTAAGTATGACGTTTACTTTTTTAAAAGGTAAATGAGTACTATGTCAGCCCTGCTAGTATATTTGAAAATCACTAGGAAAAGAGTTTCTAGAAAATCTATGAACACCAAAACTGATTCATTAAACAAACAGCCCAAGTAGTTCAATAATTATAGGCAAACCTTAAAGAGTTCAACAGACTATATACATATAGACTATATATGTACTACACACATACATATAAAGCAAGCTGTACTCAGATGAAACTTTCATGTTCTCAGGGGAAAGATAATCTTAATGGTACCCAGACCCACAATCCCTTATTTACAGTCCTAAAATTCCAAACGCTTTGTAGTTTATTTTATAAAGCATTTGAAGACAAAACCTGACTGAAACTCATTTAACATTAAATTTGATCTGAATTCATATATATATATAATTATTATTTTCATGTCATGGTATGAAATAGTAACATGTTTATTATGCCCTGCTGCCCCACATCCCACTAGGTGAGATATGTAATATTGGTTTGGCCAAAAAGTTCGTTCAGCTTTTCCGTAACATCTTACGGGGTTTTTGTTTTTTGGAAGATTTTTAATCACAGTTTCAATTTTGGTGCTTGTGATTGGTCTGTTCATATTTTCTATTTCTTCCTGATTCAGTCTTGGCAGGTTGTGCATTTCTAAGAATTTGTCCATTTCTTCCAGGTTGTCCACTTTATTGGCATAGAGTTGCTTGTAGTAATCTCTAATGATCTTCTGTATTTCTGCAGTGTCAGTTGTTACTTCTGCTTTTTCTTTTCTAATTCTATTGATTTGTCTTCTCCCTTTTTTTCTTGATGAGTCTGACTAATGTTTTATCAATTTTGTTTATCTTCTCAAAGAACCAGCTTTTAGTTTTATTGATCTTTGCTATTGTTTCCTTCATTTCTTTTTCATTTATTTCTGATCTGACCTTTATGATTTCCTTCCTTCTGCTAACTTTGGTTTTTTTTTGTTCTTTCTCTAATTGCTTTAGGTGCAAGGTTAGGTTGTTTATTCGACATGTTTCCTATTTCTTAAGGTAGGATTGTATTGGTTTAAACTTCCCTCTTAGAACTGCTTTTGCTGCATCCCATAGGTTTTGGGTCGTCATGTCTCCATTGTCATTTGTTTCTAGGTATTTTTTGATTTCCTCTTTGATTTCTTCAGTGATCACTTCGTTATTAAGTAGTGTATTGTTTAGCCTCCATGTGTTTGTATTTTTTACAGATCGTTTCCTGTAATTGATATCTAGTCTCATAGCATTGTGGTTGGAAAAGATAGCTCATATGATTTCAATTTTCTTAAATTTACCAAGGCTTGATTTGTGACCCAAGATATGATCTATCCTGCAGAATGTTCCATGAGCACTTGAGGAAAATGTGTATTCTGTTGTTTTTGGATGAAATGTCCTATAAATATCAATTAAGTCCATCTTGTTTAATGTGTCCTTATTTATTTTCATTTTGGATGATCTGTCCATTGGTGAAAGTGGGGTGTTAAAGTCCCCTACTATGAATGTGTTACTGTCAATTTCCCCTTTTATGGCTGTTAGTATTTGCCTTATGTATTGAGGTGCTCCTATGTTGGGTCCATAAATATTTACAATTGTTATGTCTTCTTGGATCGATCCCTTGATCATTATGTAGTGTCCTTCTTTGTCTCTTGTAATAGTCTTTGTTTTAAAGTCTATTTTGTCTGATATGAGAATTGCTACTCCAACTTTCTTTTGATTTCCATTTGCATGGAATATCTTTTTTCATCCCCTCACTTTCAGTCTGTATGTGTCCCTAGGTCTGAAATGGGTCTCTTGTAGACAGCATATATATGGGTCTTGTTTTTATATCCATTCAGCCAGTCTGTGTCTTTTGATGGGAGCATTTAATCCATTTACATTTAAGGTAATTATCGATATGTATGTTCCTATTTTCTTAATTGTTTTGGGTTTGTTATTGTAGGTCTTTTCCTTCTCTTGTGTTTCTTGCGTAGAGAAGTTCCTTTAGCATTTGTTATAAAGCTGGTTTGGTGGTGCTGAACTCTCTCAGCTTTTCCTTGTCTGTAGAGGTTTTAATTTCTCCAACAAATCTGAATGAGATCCTTGCTGGGTAGAGTAATCTTGGTTGTAGGTTCTTCTCCTTCATCACTTTAAGTATGTCCTGCCACTCTCTTCTGGCTTGTAGAGTTTCTGCTGAAAGATCAGTTGTTAACCTTATGGGGATTCCCTTGTGTGTTATTTGTTGTTTTTCCCTTGCTGCTTTTAATATGTTTTCTTTGCATTTAATTTTTGATAGTTTGATTAATATGTGTCTTGGTGTGTTTCTCCTTGGATTTATCCTGTATGGGACTCCCTGTGCTTCCTGGACTTGATTAACTATTTCCTTTCCCATATTAGGGAAGTTTTCAACTATAATCTCTTCAAATATTTTCTCAGTCCCTTTCTTTTTCTCTTCTTCTTCTGGAACCCCTATAATTCGAATTTTGGTGCATTTAATGTTGTCCCAGAGGTCTCTGAGACTGTCTTGAGTTCTTTTCATTCTTTTTTCTTTATTCTGCTCTGCAGTAGTTATTTGCACTATTTTATCTTCCAGGTCACTTATCCATTTTTCTGCCTCAGTTATTCTGCTATTGATCCCTTCTAGAGTATTTTTAATTTCATTTATTGTGTTGTTCATCATTGTTTGTTTCCTCTTTAGTTCTTCTAGGTCCTTGTTAAATGTTTCTTGCATTTTCTCTATTCTATTTCCAAGATTTTGGATCATCTTTACTATCATTATTCTGAATTCTTTTTCAGGTAGACTGCCTATTTCCTCTTCATTTGTTAGGTCTGGTGGGTTTTTTATCTTGCTCCTTCATCTGCTGTGTGTTTTTCTGTCTTCTCATTTTGCTTATCTTACTGTGTTTGGGGTCTCCTTTTTGCAGGCTGCAGGTTCGTAGTTCCCGTTGTTTTTGGTGTCTGTCCCCAGTGGCTAAAGTTGGTTCAGTGGGTTGTGTAGGCTTCCTGGTGGAGGGGACCAGTGCCTGTGTTCTGGTGGATGAGGCTGGATCTTGTCTTTCTGGTGGGCAGGTCCACGTCTGGTGGTGTGTTTTGGGGTGTCTGTGGCCTTATTATGATTTTAGGCAGCCTCCCTGCTAATGGGTGGGGTTGTGTTTCTTTCTTGCTAGTTGTTTGGCATAGGGTGTCCAGCACTGTAGCTTGCTGGTCATTGAGTGAAGCTGGGTATTGGTGTTGAGATGGAGATCTCTGGGAGATTTTCGCTGTTTGATATTATGTGGAGCTGGGAGGTCTCTTGTGGACCAGTGTCCTGAAGTTGGCTCCTCCATGTCAGAGGCACAGCACTGACTCCTGGCTGCAGCCCAAGAGCCTTTCATCCACACAGCTCAGAATAAAAGGGAGAAAAGGTAGAAAGAAAGAAAGAAATAGAATAAAATAAAATAAAAAAGTAAAATAAAATAAAATACAGTTATTAAAATAAAAATAATTATTAAGAAAAATATTTTTAAAATCAAACAAGCAAAAAAAAAACAGACGGACAGAACCCTAGGACAAATGGTGAAAGCAAAGCTATACAGACAAAATCTCACACAGAAGCATATACATACACACTCACAAAAAGAGGAAAAGGGGAAAAAATAATAAATCTTGCTCACAAAGTCCACCTCTTCAATTTGGGATGATTCGTTGTCTATTCAGGTATTCCACAGATGCAGGGTACATCAAGTTGATTGTGGAGATTTAATCCGCTGCTCCTGAGTCTGCTGGGAGAAATTTCCCTTTCTCTTCTTTGTTCACACAGCTCCCAGGGTTCAGCTTTGGATTTGGCCCCGCCTCTGTGTGTAGGTCGCCGGAGGGTGTCTGTTCTTTGCTCAGACAGGACGGGGTTAAAGGAGCAGCTGATTCGGGGTCTCTGGCTCACTCAGGCGTGGGGGAGGGAGGGGTACGGATGCGGGGCGAGCCTGCGACGGCAGAGGCCGGCGTGACGTTGTACCAGCCTGAGGCGTGCTATGCATTCTCCCGGGGAAGTTGTCCCAGGATCCCGGGACCCTGGCAGTGGCGGGCTGCACAGGGTCCCGGGAGGGGAGGTGTGGAGAGTGACCTGTGCTCGCACACAGGCTTCTTGGTGGCTGCAGCAGCAGCCTTAGCATCTCATGCCCGTCTCTGGGGTCCGCACTGATAGCCGTGGCTCGCGCCATATCTGGAGCCCATTTAGGCAGTGCTCTGTATCCCTTCTCCTCATGCACCCTGACACAATGGTCTCTTGTCTCTTCGGCAGCTCCAGACTTTTTGCCGGACTCCCTCCCAGCTAGCTGTGGCACACTAACCCCCTTCAGGCTGTGTTCACGCCAACTCCAGTCCTCTCCCTGCGATCTAAGCTCCGAAGCCCAAGCCTCAGCTCCCAGCCGCCAACCGCCCCGGCGGGTGAGCAGACAAGCCTCTCGGGCTGGTGAGTGCTGGTCGGCACCGATCCTCTGTGCAGGAATCTCTCCGCTTTGCCCTCCGCACCCCTGTTGCTGCACTCTCCTCCGCGGCTCTGAAGCGCCCCCCGTCCGCCACCCGCAGTCTCTGCTCGTGGAGGGGCTTCTAGTGTGTGGAAACATTTCCTCCTTCACAGGTCTCTCCCACTGGTGCAGGTCCCGTTCCTATTCTTTTGTCTCTGTTTATTCTTTTTTCTTTTGCCCTACCCAGGTATGTGGGGAGTTTCTTGCCTTTTGGGAGGTCTGAGGTCTTCTGCCAGCATTCAGTAGGTGTTCCGTAGGAGTTGTTCCACGTGTAGATGTATTTATCATGTGTCTGTGGGGAGGAAGGTGATCTCTGCGTCTTACTCTTCCGCCATCTTCCCCCTCTCCTCGGAGATAGGGTCTTTAAAGAGGTAATTAAGTTACAATACGGTTGCAGGTGTGGGCCCTGATCCACTATGACTGGTGTCCTGATAAGTATAAGATGAGGAAATTTGGACACAAACACACAGAGGAAAGACCATGTGAGGACA
Source organism: Phocoena phocoena (assembly GCF_963924675.1). Taxonomy (NCBI): domain Eukaryota; kingdom Metazoa; phylum Chordata; class Mammalia; order Artiodactyla; family Phocoenidae; genus Phocoena; species Phocoena phocoena. The sequence goes on along the minus strand of NC_089232.1, from coordinate 72,525,938 downwards.
CAGTGAGGAAGTCGCTACCTACAAGCCAAGGAGACAGGCCTCAGAAGAAACAAACTCTGCCATCACCTTGACCTGGGACTTCTAAATCTCCAGAAATATGATAAAATAAATTTCTGTTGCTTAATCCACCGAGACTGTGTAACTTGTTGTCGCAGCCCTAGCAAACTAATACAGGCACATTTAATATTCAAGTTTGAATAATTACTAAGTATTCATTCCACTATTATAAAAACATCTCTTTTCCTTCTCTCTGGGCACTACTTTCATGAAAATTCCAAGAATCATAAGGACACCTACTCTGTGCAAATAGTCAGTCCTGGTGACCAGTTTTACAGAAGAAAATGCTAGAAAATCTGACCAGTCCACCAGAGGGCCAAGTGTACTGCTTGGACCACACACACGGTATTTGTTGAAAGCATGTGACTCAGAAACAGGGGTCATCCTTGTCCATGGATCAGAGCTTATCAATGGTCCAGACACCAGCACCAGGTGGCCCACGCTCCCGGGCCACTGTCACCAGCATTGAGGTGCTTGAGGCATACACCACCCAGGCTAGTCCCATAGGACTTCTCAGAATACAGAGAAGGAGGAGGACACGGCTCCCTCCCTGTATTATGCCTGCATATGGTGGTTCCACATCATTCAATGTCTCAGCTCCCAATGCTGCCATTCCTTTACACGGCACTTTCCTCATGCACTCAGCCATTTTCCCTAAGGCACTTGCACTGGGCCCAGGTGACTGAGTCCAGGAGGCTCCAGACTCAGCCACACACCCTGACCTGCATCCTGCCCCACATGCTCAACTTCCTGGCCCTCAGGAGAAAAAGCAGCCCTTCCCTCACCCAGTCCAGAGCGTGCCTATGCCTGCCTAGTATTATTAGTCATACTATTTTCAAGGGGAAATCTCACCTTGTGAAATGAAACGTGACCTGGTGAAATGAAATAAAAGCAAACCAAATCCTGCCAAGTAAAAAGAGGTGTGTTCCATAACTAAGTAAAATTATTTCAGGAATGCAGAGACAGATAAATATTAGGGGAAATTTTTAAACGTCATATCACTAAGTCAAAGGGGAAAAAAAATCTTCTTAAAAGATGAGGAGGTGACTTCAATAGCATTTCTAATTTATAACACTAACCACCACAACAAAAACATTTTATAAACTAGGAATGGAAGATTGCTCCTTGATATGATAAAAAATCAAAATTGTCCCAAGCCACATGGCAGTAATAGCTAGTTAAAAGTAAGTGATGTTCCCACTTAACAAAATAATAAGACAAGGCTACTTGCAATCATGGTCATTGTTTATAGTATTCTAGAAGTTCTAGACCTGTACTGTCCAAAATGACAGCCACTAGCCACATGTGGTTACTGAGCACTTGAAATTGGGCTCATCTGAATTGAGGTGTGCTGTACCAGATTTTGAACACTTAGTATTTTTTTTAAAAAGAGTGTAAAATACCTAATTTTTGATTTTTGTATTGATTTAGGTTGAAATTTTATTCTGGGTATATGGGGTTAAATAATAATATATTATTGAATGAATTTCATGTTTCCTTTTACTTTCTTTTACTGTAGCTACTAGAACATTTTAAATTACATATATGAATGGCATTATATTTCCATATTTCAGTGCTCTTCTAGACAGTGTAATAAGGTAAAAGAAAAGAAAAAATCTTTAGCCACAAGAAATAAGAAGGTGCAATTATTACTGTTTGAGGATTAGATGACTGGGTAGATGAGACGTTATTACACATTTTAAAAAATAATTATTTCAAAATTAATGACTACTTTCTATGCCAGCATTAGACAGAGAATATAATGGAAAAATGAATCTCAAATGTCCACAAAATATATAATATACTCAAGAATAAATTATATGTAAAATGTAAGACATTTTTATAAATAAATAGTTTAAAATGGCTTTAGTTTCTCCTTTGCAACTGTTTAGGGAAGAAGCAAAGATGTTCTCAGAGAACACTAGTCTGAACTGAGGCCCCCAACTGAGCAAACAGCTGTACTCACCTGACTGCCAGTCTGTAGTGGCTGCTGAGGACCAAACATCCATGTCCATCAAATATTGTAGAACTCACAGCATACAAGTTCAGCAATGACCTTGTTTCTGGCTCCATCTTAGGTTTCCTATCCTGATGTTTCTTTGCTTAATCATCCAAGCACTGCATTATAAAACATGATACATGCATCAGCTATAATTATACACTGACTTCATGGTTTGTTTTTTCTCCTATTCCTTTAACTTTTTAATGTAGGGCTGGTCCTTCCCCTTCTCTCAAATGACATTTCTTAGTCATCTTGTATCACTTCTTCAGGGACAAGCATAGTCTCTATTTCTGCACCTCTGCCTTTTCATCTCAACAGATACCCCCTTTTCATTAGAAGCATTTGAAAATGCAACTCTTAGGACTCAATCTTGACAAATATTGCAGAGACAGAGGGACATTTTAACCTTTGACTTGTCAAGGGTAGTCACATCTACACTGAGGCTTAGTAAGGATGTGAGAACATTCCTTACTAAATAAATATTTTTCTGTAACTTTGGATGTTAACTTTAATGTCATTTAATATAGGAGGAAATTTGTATATGATTTCTCTGAATCCTTAATAGCCTAGGTTTAATAGACTGGAAAGGCAGGGCATGGAGTCACATATCCTTGGCAGAGGATATAGGACTGTTCGGAGAAAACCTGAGAAAAACCCTGAGAGCCTCCAGGACCCAGTACCTTTGCAATCTGTCTGGTTTATTATCCTGGCCTGGAGCTTGGGACCTCTTATCTCCCAGGTGAAAGACTCCTTTTGGCCCTGGGGACAAGGACAATAGCCCCCCAGAAGCCCAAGGGACAATTTACAAAGGCCCAGGGCTTACAGAGCCTTGCAGTGTCTCTCCACTCCAGACATGAAATAGGGCTTCTGATCCAAGGGCCATCCCAGGGAACTACTGGGAAGACGTGAGGATCTAGGCTGACAGGGGAAGTGTGCCATTTCTTAAGGCAAAAAGCAGTGGAGAAGAAGCAAATATGGAGGACAAGGAGCTGAGTTTGGGACATTTTTTTTTTACTTATTTTTGGCTGCATTGGGTCTTCGTTGCTGCGCATGGGCTTTCTCTGGTTGTGGCAAGCAGGGGCTACTCTTCATTACGGTGCATGGCCTTCTCTTTGAGGTAGCTTCTCTTGTTGCAGAGTACGGGCTCTAGGGTACACGGGCTTCAGTAGTTGCAGCACGCGGGCTCAGTAGTTGTGGCGCACAAGCTTAGTTGCTCCGCGGCATGTGGGATCTTCTGGGACCAGGGCTCGAACCTGTGTCCCCTGCATTGGCAGGTGGATTCTTAACCACTGAGCCACCAGGGAAGCCCGAGTTTGGGACATTTTTATGTTGACGTAGAACTACCGAGCGAAGATATATTAGTAGGCATTAGGATCTGGAATTCAGGAAAGACATTAGCCTACAGACGCAGATGTTAACAACTAAAATCGTAAGTCCAGTCGTATTTGATATTTCTCTCCAGGAAATCATCGAGTTTTTCATTTTCCGGAGCACACAGAGGACATGTCTTGGATGACACAGAGGAGATAGATTTTAGAGGAACAGCACTGAACCTCTCTTACGATGCAGGTGGCCAGGAACTTCTGAGTGTTGTGTGTCCATTTTCAACTACTGCATAACAAATTATCACAGACTTAGCAACCGTGAACAATACACATTTATTATCTGACTATTGCTGTGGGTCAGAGTCTGCGTGTGGCTTAGCTGGGTCCTCTGTTCAGGGTCTCATAAGGCTGCAGTTGAGGTTTTAGCCAGGCTGTGTTCTCATCCAGAAGCTTGAATGGGGAAGAACCTGACTCCAAGCTCACTCAGGTTACTGGAAGAATTTATTTCCTTGTGGCTGTAGGACTGAGGGCCCCAGCTTTTGCTGGCTAATGGTTGGAGGCTGCCCTCAGCTCCTAGACGTCATCCACCATTCAGAGAGGCCCACGTGGACTTCCCCAAAATGGCCACTTACTTCATCAAAACAGTGAATGAATTTGCTAGTAAGACAAAGCCTCGTATAATGCAATGTAATCATAGGAGTGACATCCATCACTTTTGCCATATTCAGTTGGTTAGAAGCAAGTCAGGTCCCCCTATACACACTCAAGAGGAAGGTATTATACAGGACACAAACAGGAGATCAGGACCATGGAGGGTCAACTACCTCAGAATCTGTCTGTCACATGCTGCATGGATGGGAGAGGCATTGAAACAGAGTTGAAAAGCCATCTCCAAGGAGCAAACATATAGCAGTGGGAGGCACAAGAACATTCACCACATATTCTGCCACGGGAGGCCACATAAAAGGTGCAAAAGACCACACATTTTGGCAGCTGCACATATCAACCACTTATTAAATACATTCATTGACATATTCTGTTACGAGGGTACCTATGCTATACTTCAGAAGGTTGAGAGCAAGAGGCGGGGGAAGCAAAAAAGCTAGGCTGACGATAACCCTCAAAATGTATTACCTGGGATATTCTGGAGAGATTTGATCGGCACAGGCATCTGAACATTGAATGGGCACGGTGATTGGTCAAAGAATATCTTGGTTGATTTATTTCCCCATCCTCCCACTAGGAAGAATGGAGTTGATGCAACTCTAGAAAGAGGAAATATCTGAAAACTTCTATAACTCAGTAATCAAAACCTACATGAAATATTAGATATATGCCAGGTGCTAACCAGTTCATCAACAACCTGCACTGAAAGGTGTCTAACTGCTGAACACAGGAAGCTCTGGCCTGGGTTGTTGCTCCTGTACCCTAACTAGCCTCTCACCTCAGCACCTCCCCTGGAAGAGCTGGCCAAGACTCTCCAAAGCTGCCAACATGAGGGGGTGTGCCGTTTCATCTCCATCTTTTCTCCACCAGAAGCACGCCCATGACACTGCCATCTGCTCAGCAACATGGCATCCCAGGCACCAGGGACCCCGTTCGGGACGTGAAACTGGGTACAGGGCCATTTCCTCTTGACACCTCAGAACTCATCTCCCTTCTGAAACAAGGACGGACATGCCTGATTTATCAGGGACCCAGCGAGCATGGAGGCAAATCTTTGTTCGCAGTAATTCTGAGACTTCAAGGATATTTGGTAGCAACCGAACCTAGCCTGCCTGAGCAACTGTTTCTGCAACACCAAACTCCATGAGGTTGTTAATGGTGAGAAGCGACTCTTGCTTCATCACAAACCAGCAAGAGGACGTGCCCATTTCTGCTTGTCCAAAGAAACAAGCCTGTCAGGAAATAACAGCTCTCCCAAAAGGGCAGATGGGCAGCTTCTCCACCCCGCCCCTCCCTTCCCGACCCCATCACAGACAGGAGAAAACATTCAACCAGCCAGGCCGGGGGAGGTGATACATGGAGGAGAGATGGATAAAAATTTCATTTCAGGCTTTGAAGGCGTACCCTTTGGATGCTCCTTGTCCCATTGTTTTGTTTGTTTATTTTCTCGCAGGGGTGTTTGGGGAAGCATGATGCCATTTTGCAAAAAAGAAAGTACAGGATTTCTGAAAAGACAGCCCCGGGTCTAAATGCTAGCTTCTCCATGTATTCTCTGCCCACCTTTCAACTGAACAGTCTAATCCCCTTAAATCTGTTTCCTCATCGTCTTAGAAGGGAACATTTAAAACATCCTTGAAGTCTCAGAATTACTGAGAACAAAGATTTGCCTCCATGCTCGCTGGGTCCCTGATAAATCAGGCATGTCTGTCCTTGTTTCAGAAGGGAGATGAGTTCTTAATCTCACTAAGTTATTGCCACGGGAGCATGCTGAGACCCAGCATTGCGCAGAGGCATCCTACACTCTGAAGGACTGCAGAGCTGAAGCCAGCCCGGGGTCCCTCACACCCATGTTAACACTGCACGCCTGGAAACTAAAACCCGTGCTGGGAAAGGGACTCGGCCAAGTTCTCTATGCCAAAAAGATGCCACATGGGGTACTGCCTCCTGCCCAGGCCTGCCGGAGTGGGGAGACAGAGCTGAAAAGTAAACTTCAAAAAACAAAGAAGAGAAAAAGAAACAAACTCCTCCGCCTTGCCTGGGGGTGAGAGCCTTGCGGGTTTGGGTGGGACTGAAGAGGGTGGGGCTTTTAGCGCAGGCGCAGGACTGGTCAGGTGGTGAGTCCCCACCGCAGCCAATGAGAGCTCCCATCCAACCTGCAGCCACCCTAGGTGTGCGTGACTCCAGGGGTCCCCTGCTGCTGGGCATCCGAGTGGCCCATCACCCCAGGCTCTCAGACCCTGTTCTGAAGGAGAGAGATAGTAGCAGAGCTGGTGGAGTGGCAGTTTCAGCAGCTCCCGTGCCAATCGGCAGGTCTGCATCTCTGTATCGGGGCGGCCCCATCTCTCTGTGCATCCGGAAGCTCCATGGACATATTTGTTTACTCCATTTGCCGATATGCAGTTTGCACAATATTGAATCTGGAAAGGACACTGCATCCACTGACAGGAGTTTTCCCAGCTGTTAAAAGGAAGAAAGAAAGAAACCAGCTTTACATTTTTTACATTTTGGAGTAAAAATAAAGACACTCCACCGTGTGCCAGGCTTTCCGATGGATGGTTCTCGGGGCGGGGAAGGCCACGTCTGTGGTTAGGCCACGCTCGCAGATCCAAAGTATTGTTGGATGGCTTTCTCGTAAACACTGTTGGCAGCTCCGGGGACGGCTCTTTTGGTAAAAAGGATGTGCTGGAACGAAACGTGGGCCTCCAGCCAAGACACATTTCTTCCTATAAAACAGAAAACATGCACATGTCAGGATGCAAGAAGCCAGAGCCTCTTCACGAGGGGGGGCGTCCTCCTCCACAGCATCCCAGGAGAATGGGGGGAACAAGGCTGAGCTGGGCTTTGACCTGAGATGCGTGGTAGGGAGCAAAGAGCTGAATATGTATTCCAGTCCTCCCCATGCCCCCACCTCTCCAAGCCAGGCTTTCAATCAGATGCCTTCTGTCAGCTTGCTTATATCCTCAGATTGGTCTAAACGCCTAGCTCCAGTGTAAGGCATAATGAGGCCCTCCAAATCTGTAAGAGCAAAGACGCAAAGCACAAAGTCAGGGTAAGTGGAAGGAAGCCCAGGAGGGGGTGTTCTTCACAGACCCCGGACAGCCATTCCCCTGGATACTCTCTTCTCACTCAGACCACACTCAGACCCTTCTCATCACAGATCCTTCCAGCCTCCTTGGCAGGCTCTGGGGAGCTGCACGGAAGCACTGCTTGTCCAAACATCATTCTACACATGGCACAGTTCCCTGGACCCTCCTACCCAGAGTGGGGTCCTCAGGGCACCGTCAGCCTCACCTGGAGGTTGGTTAGAAATGCAGAATCATGATGCCCAAGTGTTTCACAGGCATATGGAAAGTTTTACAGGCACTGGCTGGGGGCTTCCTGGAGCATCCTCCTAACTGGACACATGTGCCTCCTTCAAGGTCCTCCAGCAGAGAAGGATGGACAATTGGTGAATCACGAAGTGACAAAGCCCCTCCTCTCACAGCACTCCCAGGTCATGGCCTGGGTGTGGATAAAAGGCACTTTGGACTATAGATCCCACAGCCCCCAGCACTCCAGTTTTCCCAGCCACTCAACCTCTACAGTAGGGGAGCATCTGCTCACACTTTCCCCTCACCATCTTGGAAGAGGAAAAACGGTAGAGCTCAATTCCAGGATGATTTAAGACATCAAATGAGAGTTAAAAAAAAAAAAATCAGATCTGGGGTTCTTCATTGTGAATTTTTTACCCTTTAGCCAGAGTTTGGCTTTACCTGCTCTAGGAACAAAGGAGTCAGGTCCCAGGCAGCCTGGGTAAAGTTGGAAATTAAGGGTAGTTGTGTCCCTTGGGTGGACATCTGCAGGAGCAGTGGCCCATCGTGAAGCCCAGTTCTGGCTCATCATTTGGCTCGTTCAACGCCGTTGCTCTAGTCTGGTCACTGAATCTGGAGAACTTATGAGCTCATTCCTGGGCAAATCACCAAGCTCTGCAGATGACTCAACAGCGAGCGCCCATCAGGAGTGAAGTCGCCCCGCACACCAGCAAGCCTCACAAACCTGGATCCTCCCTCAACATCCAACGTGATGGGGACATAACCACCCAGTTCCTGTGATCAGTAAGCACAACTGCAGGCCTTCAGCGCTTCTCCGGGAGAAGCAGGGGCTACCTTTCCCTCCCGGTTTTGGCCCTCAGGACCTGGTCCATAAATATTACGAGTATCTCACCTTGTATGATGGGTGTGGCAGTTGGAAATGTTTGTTCTGCCACCATTGCTGGGGCTTAGTGCTTACATCCTGTAAGGATAATGGGAACAGAATTGTATTTACTATCAATATGCTATTGGTGTGTGCTATAGAGAGTTTTTGTTTGGCATCATACACATAGATTATAAATTGCAGTTTTGGCCCATCACACCCAGTTGCCATTGGTCTTGCCTGGAAACTAAAGCCTAGGGTGAGAAGGGGACTTGACCAAGTTCACTGTCCAAGTTTTGTTTTGTTTTTAAGGGCTGCAGCAGTCAGAGGGTTATAGCTGTTTAAAATTTTTTTCAGGTTAAAATTACTATAGATTACATTCTATGAAACCGTGTGGATTTGGTTACCATTTTCCCCATGTGTTAAAGCAGACACAAAATGACTTTCTGAGGAGAATCTTGGTCTAACCCACAGGTACATCCTGGGTTATCTCCAAAAGGAGACATGAGAGCTTTCTATTCAGGCAGGAGTTCTTGTAAGGTGACACAATTTTGACAAGAGTGTGTTAATCTTATTCCCACCTTGGGTGACTATTAAAACATAAGGTTTTGCACCTACCCACTTCCCTGCAACAGAGAATATTTGCACTCTTAGCAGTTGTCAGAGAATGTAACCTTGAACTTGGTGTCACTCAAATCTCTCAGTTCCTCTTGGCTGAGAGGAGTTTTATTTAGAGAGCATTTCCCGAGGGGAACTGTATTTGTTAAAATAATGCTAGCTACTCTAACAGACAAGTCCGGAATTCTCAGTGGCTTGACACCATAGAAGTTGGTTCCTTGTGCATATCACGGTCCAGTGAAGGTTTTCTGGCTGGTGTCTTCCACCAGACCCTCAGTAGCCTGGGCTTCTTCCTCCCCGTGTCTCCACCTTCCTCTGGGTCCTTATAGCCTTCTCCTCTCAGCCAGCGGATAGGGAAAGGGATTATGGAGAGAATGTATTTACTTCCCAACCATTTCAGCCCAGAAGCGACACACATCACTTCTGCTCAGGCTCAGTGTCAAAGCCATGCCCAGCTGCAGAGGAGTCTGGGGAAAGTACTCATGTGCCCAGGAGGGAAGGAAACAGGCTCTGGTGAACTCAAAGTAGTCCCTGCCATGGAAATGCATCGCTCTAAATCCCTTAAATTGACGCAGATTAAGCCTGTCCATCTGAGAGCTGAGTATCTGGAGAGCAGCAAGTGGGCTCTGCAGAACAGCTTCTCTAGAACAGCAAGGAGTTGTGCCCCTGGTCTAAACAGGGACAAAAGAGAAACACTCGGCGGGCGGGGAGATGGAGGGGGATTTCATACTGATGTGTGCCAGGTGCCGCTGAGGTCAGCAGCTGGGGCCTGATGAAGTTTCTTTTCAAGGAAGAATCCAGGAAGAACATCACTCCGAGAAGGTGACACGATTTTGGTGTCACTGGTACGCTTCCGCTGTGCTTCATCCCGTGTCCTCGCATCCTGGCCTCACAGTGTGTGTGCCAACTCCACTCCTGTTCGCTTTTATTTCTTGGGCTGTGACTCATGCCACTTATTGTGCTTTCCTTGGCCTTGGCTGCTGAAAAGCTTAGACTCAGATCAATACAGCCCATCTCTAGCAAAATCGGTGAGACATTAAGGGATGTGTATTTTGAACCAACCTCACACCTGGTTCCATTCATCTTTCCTATTCTTCCATCTCCTGTGCCCCATTTTTTGTCATTTTTATGTCATCTTGTCATAATCCAACTGTTTCTGTAAACTGCATCTAGTCCACCTGAGGGACACAATGGAATACAAGCAAATAGATTAATCACGGGATTATCAAACAAATACAAGAGTAGCAGTGATCCAGGAGCCACTAGAGAAAGTTGGAGACAGTGGCTTTTTCCCTTCTCTTCTTGCCAAGGTCTTGGCATTATGGGCATGGCTGCTTAGCCCATGGTGTCTCCTTATGAGCAAATCTCTTGCCTGTGCTCTGTGTAGCCCTGTGTGTGGCAGCCTTCAGGAAGGCACCTTCCCAGGTCTCAGAGCTCCCACACACTCCGGGAGATGGTAATCGCAGCTCGCTCTCTTTTGTATAGAATGACTGGTGTCATGGATGCCTCTCCCTCCCACTGGGCTTCTTCCCCGTATCTTTGCATCCCAGTGCGCCTTTGTACCCAGCAATTGCTCTAACACACCAACCACTAACACCTCTGAGTTCCACGGCAGAATTAGCCAAGGGGCAGCACAGCTCACGGTGAAAAGCAAGTCTCAGAGAAGAACTCCCCACAGGACAAACAGGCAAACAAAACAAAATGAAAGCAAACTCATAGATCCAGAGAGCACACAGGTAGATGCCAGAAGGGAGGTGGGCGATGGGGTGGGAGAAAATAGGCAAAGGGGACTTAGAGGTACAAACCTCCAGTTATATGATAAGTCACAGGGATGTAATAACATACAGAATGTGATCAATAATATTGCAATAATTTTGTATGCAGACAGTTGGCTACTAGACTTATTGTAGCAATCATTACGTAATGTATGCAAAAGTCAAATCATTATGTAGCACACCTGAAACTAACATAATATTGTATGTCAACTATATTTTATTACAGAGAGAGAGAGAAAGAAAGGAAGAGAAGCACTATTCAGTATGGTAGCTACTCGCTACATGTGGCCACAAACACTTGAAATGAGGCAAGGTTGAACTGAGATGTGCTGTAACTATAAAATTTTGAAGACCTAGTACAAAAGAAAAAAATAAATTATCACATTAATAATTTTTAATATAGAACAGGAATTCTCATCTAACCTCTCACCACTAAGTTCTGGAGGGGCAGTTGCCTGGGATTCATGTTAAAAGGGAGAGACTGGGGATTCTATACCTCTGCCTACAAGTTTTAGCCCCCTGTCTAATGCACTCAGCTCTGAGACTCAGCCCACAGAACAAAGACTTCGAGGTATTATTCATCTGTATCATGTGGGCTTTGTTTTCAAGGACAAAAACTATTAACTTAAGGGGAAAAGTCATTTTGGGATTTTTTTCTTTAGTAAAATTAAATATTACCTGGAGCATCTTATCTTTCTCAAGTACAGAAGTTCAATTGCCCACCCTGGGTCCTCTGAATAGCAACTAAGAAAGATAAAAATATTTTCCTGTTCAGGGATGATTTCAGTTATCACAGCACTAAATAGATGGCAAATGAACAACCAGTTTACAAATGTTTGTTCACGAAGCCTGAATCTGTTGTTTGAGAGAATCTGGGAGGAACTGCTGAGGAAGTCAATGACCAGTGGGTGAAAATGTTTTAAGTGCACATGATAATGCTGAAGCCTGGCTCACGGAGAACACATGGACGAACAGGACCTCAAACCAAGTGATCAGGTGCATCTGAAAATCAATATGCCTGCAACACAGATCTGTGTCCCTTATCCTGAGCTAGGGAGAGCTCCCAGTTGCCCTGCAGCCCAGAGAGGCACCACCTTGAACTGTCAAGATGCCCCAACTTCCATGCCTTGCACCCTGCCTGGCCCCACATCACCTCCCTTTTGTCAATTTACCCCTTAAGCATCCAGGCTTCCCCTCTGAGAAGCATGTGCTCCTACATCCTTCCTCAGCCGTGCACACATCCTCACCTCTTTGCTCACAGCACAGGCCAACAACCCAGTGCTCCTTACCATGCACATATTATACTGTTAGTTCTCTTGTCATTTCTGTCCTCTTGGTCCCCCAATTTCTTAAAAATGACCCTCAATGACACCTGACTCCAAGAAATCAATCCTTCAGTCTCCAGAGAGGGACATAGAACCCCCACAAGCAGAGGATTCAGTAGAAGCCACTAATGGTTCAGTTATCTTCCAAATAAACCCATTTATTCATCAGCAGAAACTCATCCAAAGGCCCGTGGACAGAAGTCAGGGGGTCAATGAAGTTAGACGGGGAAAATGTCTATCTTTATTTTCACTAACCTCTAACTGAACTATAGCATTTCCCTCAATTACGAATGTGAGCAATAAACCACAGTAGTTTTAGCAATGCTATGATTTGTCAACAGTAGAAATCAGATATTTTAGTATGTTATGATTGTTGCAGATTTCTCAAAATATTATTTATTGCAGACATATGTCAGTTATTCAACCCATAAGTAGATCTTGCTTTTTGATGAGTTAATAAAGAAGCACATATATGACTGTACCACACATGTTTTATTTATATTTTGTTAACTGTATGTCAATATAATTAGTTTCCTTTGTAATCCTATATATTTTATTTTGTGCATTTAAAAACATTCTGAGAATGAGTCCTGTCTTAGTCTAGGCTGCTATAACAAAATACCACAGAGAAAATGGCTTAAACAACAAACATTGATTTCTCACAGTTCTGGAGTCTGGAAGTTCAAGATCAAGTCAGTGTCTGGTGAAGAAACTCATGCAGATAGCTACGTTCCTGTTGTACCCTCACATGGCGGAGAGAGATCATCTGTCTCACATCTCTTCTTTTTAGGGCACTAATCCTGTTTGTGAGGGCTCCACCCTCATGACCTAATTACCTCCCCAAAGCCTACCTGCAAATACCATTACATTGAGGGTTAGGGCTTCAGCATATGAATTTGGGAGACACAAACATTCAGTCCATAGCAAGTCCATTGGCCTCACTAGATGCCAGAAGAGTTTATGGAAAAAAGGGAAAAGATTGTTAGCCACCCTCCCACGACCCCCATGAAGCATGCCCCCACCACAAAGATCCCTGTGACAACCAGCCACAGAGTCTTCAACAATAGCTCTCCAAGCACTTTACAGACCTAAATTCTCTTAATTCCTCAAGAGGTGATAAATATCCACATTCATGTCAAAAGCAGGAAACTCATTTTTTAGATTCTTTTCCCATATAGGCCATTACAGAGTACTGAGTAGAGTTCATTGTGTGTATATGTCAATCCTAATCATCCAATTTATCCCTCCTCGCCTTACCCCCTGGTAACTATAAGTTTATTTTCTACATCTGTGACTCTATTTCTGTTTTGTGGATAAGTTCATTTGTAGCCTTTTTTTAGATTCCACATATAAGTGATATCATATGATATTTGTCTTCCTCTGTCTGACTTACTTCACTCAGTATGAGAATCTAAAAAAGAGTAGATATATGTATATGTGTAACAGATTCACTTTGCTGTACACCTGAAACACACACAACATTGTAAATCAACTATACCCCAACATTTTAAAAAAAAAATCAGGAAACTCAGAGTTTAGATGCAGCACAGGGGCAGAAAGAGGGTAGTGGGAAGCACTGAGAGGCCAGTAGAGCTGGTATCTGGGGCTCCTCAGGGTCCGTTTCTCCGGAAGAGGAGCTGAGTGGCCTCCACCTCCACTCTGTGAAGGCCCAGTTATGCCACGCGCAGAGGTGAAAGTCAGGAGGGTACAGCCGCAAGACCACCTCCTCAGGAGCAAAACCCAGCCCAAAATGCTGATGCCAGACCAACAGGGCAACTCTCTCAACTCTCACAAGAAAGGAAGAGGAAATTCTTTTGTGAACGTAATTCCAAACTGGGTGAGAGATATTGTGAGCTGCTCAGTTCCCTACCCCTCGCACTAATTACACAAGTGCTCTGGGTTAATTTGTAGGAGCGGACCATATTGCTGAGCGCACATTTTTTCTGGGTTTCAACCACTCTACTTCTCAAGTTGAAATTACTTTGCTGCAACTTTTCTTTCTTTCTCTCACCTTTAACTCTAAGTCTGTTGGCATGTTTTCCTTTTGCAGTTTGGGAAAAATAGTAAAAAGGGGGCCAAAAAAAAAAGGTTATTTGATCCTTTGAAGAGAGAAATCCTGCTCATGGATTTTCTGCATTGAATTCATTGGAGAGAAAAGAACGATTGAGTGAACAGAATGGGAAAAGGAGGACAAGGAAGGGCACAAGCAGCTTTGATCTCCTCCAGGGGGAGGTAGGGCAGCTGCCCCCCACATCCCCCAGATATCCCAGGGCATCCGGGCTCCCCGCCAAGCCCTTGGAGACCCTTCTGCAGCCAGGCCACACCCACCTGATTGGTGAACTCTGGGCTACAGGTTCTTCAAACAGCACAGAAGAGGGGAGCGTGAGACTGAGCCAGAAATGCTCGTGTTCCCCTCCTGGTGCTCACTGCCTCGGGCACTTTGATCAGAGGAAGAAAAGCTGAGAACTAAGAAATCATTCTGAGCGCCAGCTGAGAGAGGGAGAGCTGATAAACCAGGGAAATACTCTTTGTAACATGAGCTTGTATTTCTTCCTTCATCTCTAGGCATAAGGAGGGAAGGCAGAATATGTGGTCATCAATACTAGGTGATAAATGCTCAGAACTTCTGGGTCAGCTCAAGGGCTCACTCTAGCCTGAGAAAGAGAAAACACCTAACATCTAACTCAGGGCAGGCATTGAGCGAAAAACACAGACTCTTACTGCTGCTCCCCACTGCAGAGCCCTCTGGAAATGTACTCCTGACTTTGAGCAGAGCTTTGCTGTCAAGGAGCTATGAGTACCATAGGGCAGTCATTAGGACTCAGTTCTGTTTAAAGAACAAAATCCTTAGTGCTTAATAAGTGCTGGGCATCATGCTAGAAAAATCCGGAGTCCAAAGATGAATGGGAGTTGGGGTGCCCACTGTTTACCACAGTAAACTGATAATAACTCAGTGATAAGTGCTATAAAAGCTGTATTCACAAGGTCAAGGATAGAAAAAAGGGAGTGGGAATGATTCATTAACTGGGACAAGTGATGTCTGGGAAGGCTTCATTGCAGAGGTGATAGGCAAGTTGGGTTTTAACAAATGAATAGGAAGAAAACATGGCATGAGAGCAATGTTCTATACTAGAGAAAGAACACATGCAAAGAGGCAGAAATGTGAAATCTCGAGGTGTGCTCAGCAGTCAGGGTTGGCTGGGGTCCAGTGTCTGGGGAGGCGTGGAGTCTTGACGGATACGCCTG
The DNA here is from genome assembly GCF_963924675.1 of Phocoena phocoena. Taxonomy (NCBI): domain Eukaryota; kingdom Metazoa; phylum Chordata; class Mammalia; order Artiodactyla; family Phocoenidae; genus Phocoena; species Phocoena phocoena. Next base: position 72,510,751 of record NC_089232.1, on the reverse strand, counting down.
CAGTAAGGTCACAGAAGACCTTTGCCCCACTGCACCTAGCTCTCCAGGGATTTTATCCTGGTGGAGTGGTTTTAAGAAAGTAACGTGATCAGAAGGGTGTGAGTGTGTGAATGTGTTGTGCACATGTATCCTGGCAGCAGGGTGAATCAGAGGTGTGTAAAATATAGTGATTTCCCCTTTGGACATGCTGATTTTAAGGCACCTCCAGAGACACAGGCAGGGAGCAGCGGGAGATGTGTTTCCATCGCTCAGGCAGGGAATCTGTGCTGAAAATGCAGATCTGGGAGCTGCCAGGCTAACGGTGGTGGCTGAAGTCAGGAAGACGAAGAAACAGACATGAAGCCGCCACCTCTGGACCCTGGTTCTGCCAAGTGGCTCCCTGCTTTAGAAATTCCTAGAACATCAGACCTGAATGGTTCATAGAGATTAGCCCTCATCCCCCATTTTGCAGATAAGGCAGCTGCAGCCTTCGCTCTCTGGTCACTGGATTCCCACCTCTGCCTCAGCCTTGACTGGCCTGCCCACTGCGTCTAAAATGGGCCAGAGGTGGGAGGAGGAGAGACAGACATAAGGGATTGAGGTGGCAGAGGCCAGATTTAGAGGGAGTCAATCTATGACCAAGAAGATCCGGGGTAGACAAAGGATATTAAGCAATAGAATGAGAAGGGGGCTACAGGTTTCCAGTGTGGTGCCTTCTTTTTCTCCACCTGGTGAGCTCTCTCCAAGCTCAAAGGCCATCTCCTCCATGAAGCCCCCCCAACGAGCAGAGCCCAGAGTGACCTCTCCCTTCCCTAACCTACAGGAGTCCTTCTTGCATGGTGCGCCCACATTTAGCCATAAATTAGAACCTGCTGTATAGCACAGGGAACTCTACTCAATACTCTGCAATGACCTATCTGGGAAAAGAATCTTAAAGCAAAAAACGAAAAACAGAAGTAGAGTCACAGATGTAGAAAACAAACGTATGGTTACTAGGGGATGAGGGGGTGGGGAGGGATAAACTGGGAGATTGGGATTGACATACACACACTGCTATATATAAAATAGATAACTAATAAGAACCTACTGTATAGCACAGGGAACTCTACTCAATACTCTTTAATGGCCTATATGGGAAGAGAATCTAAAAAAAGAGTGGATAGATGTATATGTACAACCGATTCACATTGCTGTACACCTGAAACTAACACAACGTTGTCAATCAACTCTACTCCAATAAAAATTTAATAAAAAAGAATTATCCGTGGGCAGGTCTCACGTTGCTCTCAACCGTGAATAGTGGATGTATATCATTGTCTGAACGCCCAGAACTGAGCAGGGGTGGGCCTGCCACAGAGTGGGGTCTCCATAAACAGGGGCTAGAGGAATCAATGCTCACTGGGAGGACACGAGAGAGCAAGGCTGGCAGAAACAGATCCGGGGATGAAAAACCGAGCAGGCAGACAAGGAAAATGAGAGCAGAGCTCAAGAGAAAGCTGTGGGGCTACCAGCCTTCAGGAGGCCCAGCCCAGCCCCCAGCCCCCGCCTGAGTCACAGGCAGGAGAAAGCATGAGTGATCTGATACCAATCATGCCAGCTGTGGCAGAGGCAGTACGGGATGATCTAATAGGTATTTTCCAGCCTTCGTGTGTATTGTCCCCAAACAAAATGACATGTGCTTCCCAGCAGCTCCTCTCTGGTTACGAGCACTATAATTAAGTACAAAGTACACACCCACCTCAGTCTGCACAGAGAGGGCGGGGAAGCCAACCATGGCCCAGCAAAGCTGTCTGGCTGAATCAGTGCCGAGTCCCAGCCTCAGATCGCTGGCCCTCAGGCTCGGCGGCCCCGTGCTGGCCTCTGCAAGCTTGCAGTCCACTCAAGACCCCAGGGAGTCAAGGAGGAGGCTGTGGGCTAGGGGCGTGCGGGCAGGATTCTAGCCCCTGTGCTGCACTAAATGGGGCTCCTTCTCATCTTGAGTCTCCAGTTTCTCATCTGGTGTCCCCACAGGGTTAGTCTCCCCGTCACATGAGCCTGGGCTCCCTCTTCGCTTAGGCCAGAGGTCTCAGCAGCTAGAGGCCCTCAAACAGCAGCCATGGCTCTGGCAGGCATGGGACGTTCCTTTAGGACCCTGGCTGTCCCCAGAGCCCTCATCACAGCCAACCCAGGTCTGCTCAGAGGTGGCTTTGGGAACACATGTCTGGATTCCACCAGGGGCATTTAGTAAGTTCGGAACCACAGCGAGACTCCCCTCCCAGACCCCGTGCCGGGCCCAAGCTGGAGGCAGTGACTCTTGTGACAGGGACACTAAGCACTGGGTCAGGTCTTGTCCACCCCCAAGTTTTAAGGGCCCCTGCCAGGCGGCAACAAGCCAAGGGACCCAGACCAGTCAGATCCTCAGAGTGGTCCCCGGTGCCCCAAACTCCCCAAGCTGTGCCCGCTGATTGGCAAGGACCCGGACCTGCCCTGCGGCTTCTTTGTTGCATTGTAACTAGACTCAGCACATGAAGGGCCCCCAAACCCCTTTCCTTGCTGTTTTTTCCAGGAATAGATCGTATGCATCTCCTCTAGCCCTGGACTGACCCCAGATTTTCCTGCCGACTGTCCCCCAAGGTCTTCCCGATCTGGGCTGGCCAAATCCAAGCCAGACTCAGGGAGGCAGAGATAGAAGCAGAGACTGGGAGGGGTACGGCAGTCAGAGCATGAGATTCAACATCTGGAGAAATTCTCCGGGCACTCAGGTCTCCTCTCCCCATCCTGGAAAGTCGCCACACGCGCAGAGCAGTGAAAAAAGAGCCTGTGGATTCCGCCAAAACAGCGTCGGATTGAGGAAGTTGGAGTTTAGGCATCAAGTCCTGTGGTCCTTCCTGCCTCTCTGCGTCCCTCCCCTCTCTGCATCCCACAATCACTGCCCTAGATCGCCGATGACTTCTTGTTCCAACACAACTGTCCTGCACCTGCCAGACGGACCTTTATAAAGTGCCTTCTTCCCGATGTCATCCCCCAGCTGTAACCCACAAGATCTCCATGCCCGAGAGGTGAAGCCTGCTTAATCTGTTCCTCATTGCCTCCCAAGGCTGCTTCTCAACTTCACCTCCAGTCTCATCCCTTCCTTCCTCCTCTCCCACGTGCTTCTCCCCAGCCAGCCAGGACAGTCTGCTTCGGCCTTCCTTCTGCCCCTCCTAATTTCCCCCAAGGCCACGTCCTCAATGCTCAGCCCGGCCTTCCGTCTGTGTAGACGCTCGCCCTGACCTCGCCAGCTCACACCACAGCACAGTCCTGGCCCCTGGGACCCTGCCTCTTGGGCACCTCTCAGTGGTCTTGTGAATTACGGTCCCCAGCTCCATCCTCCTCCCACTTCACAGTGAGGCAGTGGGGATGCTGTTGTGAGGGGTCTCGCTGAGGTGGGACTCTTGCTATGGCCCTTACTACTGTCCAAGGGTTCCTGCCACTCTCTGACCAGAGACAGCCCACGGAGGGCACCCTGCACCCTCCTGTCCACATTTTTCTCCACTGTTCTTACCACATTCTGACACGATATTTATTTAATGTGTGTTTATGTCTCCCCCCCCCAAAAAAAATTCTACGAATAATAACTCTATGAGGGGAGGACTGTTTTTCTGGTTTTGTTCTCAGCTCTAACCTGTGTCCAAAACAGTCTCTGGCCCATGGAAGGCACTCTATAAATATCTGTTGAACAAATGAATGACCAAGTGAATGACTGAATGCTATCATACGCCCCAGCCACACAGCATCCCTGTGTAGGCAGATTCTTTCCATGTGAAGCCCTTAGAGAAGCCTGAGCTGAGGTAGAAGGACCCCTGGCTTGGGGCTCAGTTCCCCTGAGACCCGGCAGGAGCAACTTTCCTGTCCACAACCTCAGTTTTCCCACGTGTAAGATGACAGGGCTGAGCGGTGCCTGCAGCCCATGTGCTGAGATCCTGCAGACCTTTCCCGAAAACTGCCCGCAGGCCCTGCTGGAGCCCAGCAGGCTCTAATTAGGAGCTGGTTTTATCATTTTTATACTTTAATTCTCTCTGGTCAACACCACTTTAATGACGGGCCTCTGTGGGGTGGATCCTACGCTCACTGAGCAAGGCCACAGCTCCATGTGGAAGCCCTGCTTCCCCAGGGACACAGCAGAGGCCCCCCCGGTTAGTTTCCTGCCCTGGCCCTGACCCGCACCACTCTCACCCTCCTCTCCCCACTGCTCTTTCTTCTCGCCCAGACCAGAGTTGTTGGCCCTTTCTTTCTCTGCCCCGTCGTAGGGACTTCAAGCAAGGCCCAGGCCCCGGGGTGAGTTTGCCCTCACAAGGCTGCAGAGAAGAGTCGAGATGGACACTCTGAACTGGCCTTTCCATCCAGGTCCGCCCAGGGCACGTGGACATCTCGCCAACCTATGAGACTAGAATATGTTTTCATCTAGACTTGAGGGTTATATTGTTATTTCTACTGTGAAGCCAGTGTCCTCGCCAGATCAAACTGAAATTTTTCCCAAAGAGCGCTGTCCTAGGAGGAGGTGGCCCTCCCCACGCCGTCTCTGGGCGGGTTTGGGGGCGACAGAGCTGAGGCCTCCAAGGGCAGGAGGCAGGATCTGACTTGGCAAGAGGAGGGAGGCTGGAGGGGGTTTGGGCAGGATGAAAGGTTTGAACAAGGCTCCAGAGAAACACCTTTCTGAGTTGGAAAATCCTTGACACAGGGCTGCAGCAGCCTCCTGGAAGGCCCATGCTGGCATATAAAGGACTGCTAGGGGGGCCTGGCCTGCACTTTAGGCTGGAGAAAAGGACACAGTGTCAAGGCCAAGAGGCAGCTCAGGGAGAATGTGAGCATGAGCAGGGATGCTCTAAACCAGACCGCCTGGGTCCCAAGCTGGCGGCACCACCACCCACTGGCTAGGTAGCTGCGCGGTTTCTTAATATCTCTCCCCATCTGAAAGTGGGACTAATGAGGGCATTTCGTAGGGTTGCTATGGCAATTAAATGTCTAATTAGGAATAAAGTCTTAGGTCAGCGCCTGGGACAGAATAGGCACTCAATGAATGTCTGCTATTATTATTTTTATTTTTACTATTATCATTATGATGATTCCTCCAAAGCACCATTGCCCACACCACCACCACCACCACCACTCAAGACACCCCGGATTATCAACACGTGGAGCCTCAACACACATCCTCTGGCCTCCTCTGAACTCCTCCTCAACAGAAATTCTGCAGCTCACCCTGAAGGGCCACGTTCCAGCTCCCAGGGCAGCAGAGTCCCCAGGCTCTGTCTGAGGTCCCCAATATCCGTAATCACAAGGCAGCCCTTCATCAGAAGAAATCAGTCCACCCCACGGAAGAGGAGGTGCCCCCTGGAGGACACCCTTTGGAAGTTACTGGGCAGCCGCTCTGGGGGTAGACCTGATGGAGCTGGCTCCCGGGGGGTGGGGGGGTGGATGCAGAGTCCTTCTCTGGCCCCCCGACTGCTCGGACCATCCATTTCCTCTCCACTTCCCCCTTTGCCACCTCTGCCTTCTCTCCAGAAGCTGAGGTTAGAGCCCCGCGCCCAGAGCACCAGCAGTCTCTCCAGACCAATCAAGAATCTGCCTCTGATGGGGAAGACCCACTACCCATCTCCAGCTTCTAGTTTAGACAGTGATTTCAACTGCCAAAAAAAATTCATGCAGATTGGGGCCAAATTGAAAATCTGCTCATCACTTCTCCTGGTGCCTAGGGTCCCTTGCTGGGGAATTCTTAAATGGCTCAGGTCATCTGAAGCCAAAGAAGAGAGAGGAGACAGATGGAGTCATGCATTTTTACAGTGATTCTTAAGGACGGTCCTGTGGAAACCCCCTCTGCCCTCACATGCTGCAGTGGGGAAGTCTCATTCCATGACCTACTCTTACTAAAGATATTTCTCCCCACACCTGACGGCTCGGGCACGTTTCTGCGGGGACTCATTTGCACAGTGGCCTGCAGGAGGGATGTTTCTCACACAGCTAGCTCGGAAAAATCCAAGGCTTCCTTGACAAAAAAAGCAGTCTTTCTGCTGCATGAGAGAATGCAAGAGCATTGGGTTTAACAAGAAAATGTCCACTGGTTAGAGGAACTTCTTGTCAATTAAAACCAACTCCACGCAAGAAGTGAAAAAATTGGGAGTGAGCCAGGCTCCACCCAACACCCTTGTCACATTTCTGCATGGCAGGTCCAATTTAAAGAGTCCCTGGGGGGCTTCCCTGGTGGCGCAGTGGTTGAGAATCTGCCTGCCAATGCTGGGGACATGGGTTCGAGCCCTGGTCCGGAAAGATCCCGTGTGCCACAACTACTGAGTCTGTGCTTTAGAGCCCGCGAGCCACAACTACTGAGCCCGTGTGCTGCAACTACTGAAACCCGCATGCCTAGAGCCCATGCTCCGCAACAACAGAAGCCACCACAATGAGAAGCCTGCGCACAGCAATGAAGAGTAGCCCCCGTTTGCCACAATTAGAGAAAGCCCGTGCAAAGCAACGAAGACCCAACACAGACAAAAATAAATAGATAAATAAATTATTTTATAAATAAATAAAATAAAGAGTCCCTGGGATTCCCTTTGCATGAGCCCCTCTGGGCAGTCTCATGGGCATGGGACTTGACTGCAGAATTTGACTCAATGTCTAGTCCTCTAATACCCTGCAAAGGGAGCCTGGCTCTCAAAAGCTGCCCTCGGACCATGATCATTCAGCAAAGCCCCAGCTCTGCTCAGGGTGGTAGCCAGGGTGCTCCAGAGAAATAAAAGGATCTAAGTAGGTATACGGAGAGAAAGATTTATGTTAAGGAATTGGTTCATGGGATTGTGAGCATTGGCCAGTCTGAAATCCATAAGGCAGGCTAGTAGGCTGATAATTAAGAGTAGATGCTTCAGTCTTGAATTCTGCGGGGCAGCAGGCCGGGAACACACGCAGGCTGTCAGTGTGACAGTTTTGAGGAGAATCCCTTCTTCTGAAAACCTTGGTCTTTGAGCTTAAGGCCTTAACTGATTAGGTGAGGCCCACCCACATTATGGACAGTAATGTGCTTTACTCAGAGCCTACTGATTTAAATGCTTACCACAGTTAAAAACACCTTCACAGCAACATCTACACTGGTATTTGACCAAACAATTGGACACCGTAGCTTAGTCAGGATGACACCTAAATTTACCGTCATACTCAGCATACGTACTCTGCTCTCTGACCGTCGCACTTAGCCAGTCTCCCCGCCTATACCTCTGACAGTGCCTGTTCCTTCTCCTTGAGCTTACATGCTCATCATCAGCTCTGTGCTTTATCAAGCTGCCTCTCCCCTTCCCAATGAAAAGCACCCCCATCCCAGCCCTCTTCAAATCCTTCCTTCCTCCGCCAGACCCAATTTCATTCTTACTTCCTTGATGGAGTCTTCCCTGGCCTTTCTAGGTCACACGTGTCTCCCTTAGGACTCCTGAACCTCCAGGTGTCCACAGCATAAACCCAGCCTTTGATCACACACCTCCTGAACTCCTCCTTTTCCTAGTCTCATTTCTGAGTTAAGAGACCAGCTCACATACCTCCACCTCCCACCTAGGGGAGGGCTAGGAAGATTGAAATGGATACAAATGTCCATCTGCTGGGGGTTTTCTCTACAAAGAAAGAACAACGATGGTAAGCACTGGATTAAAAAACAAAGTCAAAACAGAAAAAGCAGAGAAAATCTGGAGGTCTTTCTGTTTGAAGTGAGCTAAAAACAAAAGTTGAGGTGGGGGTAGGTTGAAGAAGGTGACCTCACTATAGATAAATACATCGTATGGCTCCTGCCCCAGCCAATCTGTAAAAATGTGGGATATTCTGGCCCTGCAACGGAGCTGCTTCTGCGCTGCAGAGGGGGTCTCCGGCAGGCATCAGGACCACATTAAAGGTCTCCACTCTGCAGAGACCTCTCCAAACCGATGAGCTCAAACTTCTGCTTTTAATCGATTCAGTGTGTGGTATCACTGGGCAGCATTTCCTCCAAAGATAATGGCAGCATCGATTATCAGATACGAAGTACAGGCAGCCTTGAGCAGCTAGGAGCCCAGTGCCAGAGCAAAGGGGGCAAAACCAGCTTTGGGAGTGGGGTGCTGGCTGCTACTGTTCTGTGATGAATACAACTCCCGGCTCAAGCTCCAACCCTGGTGGTGGGAAGGGCCCAGAGCCTCCCCACTGTGAGCCAGCCACCAGCTGTGGGAAGGAGGGAAAAGGAGTGAGATATACAGAGCCCTCACGCATTTCTGAAAGGCAGGGTGCAGCAAATCTCAGTGTCTGCTCCATCTCACTTAATTTATGAATATCACTGAGCATGAAAAAGTATCACGCCCTGTGCTGAGTGCTATGGATGTAACTGACAGCCCTGAGTCCTGCCTGTAGGGGGCACCCATTCCAACAGGGAAGAAAGACATTGGGCAAGTATTGATATTATAAACAATCGCCAAGAGAAATCAGGCTGATCATGTACCATTTTTAAAGGACAAAGTGACATCGTGGGAGTGGAAGGATCTTCCATGCCGGGGTTGGCCAAAGTTGAAGGGGGTTGGAGATTTTTTTTTTTAATAAATTTATTTTATTTTTGGCTGCGTTGGGTCTTTGTTGCTGCGCGTGGGCTTTCTCTCTAGTTGCGGCGAGTGGGGGTCTTCCTGGTAGTGTGCAGGCTTCTCATTGTGGTGGCTTCTCTTGTTGTGGAACACGGGATCTGGGCGTGCGGACTTCAGTAGTGTGGCGCATGGGCTCAGTAGTTGTGGCTCGTGGGCTCTAGAGCACAGGCTCAGTAGTTGTGGCACATGGGCTTAGGTGCTCTGCAGCATGCGGGATCTTCCCGGACCAGGGTTCGAACCCATGTCCCCTGCATTGGCAGGCGGATTCTTAACCACTGCGCCACCAGGGAAGCCCACGGTTGGAGATTTTACATATGATTGCTTATCTATAAACAGAAGGCTTCCAACACTGCCTTTACTCCTTAGCCTTTCCTGTCCTGATCAGCTTCTAGCAGCTCCACTCAGCCTGGGGAGGGCTGGTACCAGATCTTAGACTGTATTAGAAGCCCCTCTTATAAGCTCATATTATAATCAGTGATAACCACCCCTCCACCACCCATATTACTTCTCATTTTCATTGTCTGTTTCACTGCCAGTCTCATCTACTGAACAGTAAGCTCCTTGCAGGTAGGGGCGTGTCAGTTTCACTCACAATTTTACCCTCAGAGCCTACAGTTAACAGGGCACATAGCTGGTCACAGCTTTGAGTGCGTGTTTAGAGAAACTAATGCGCATTTAGAGAAACTTCGCTAATAATGATAGTTGACATTGTTTGCACTGATATTACGTGTCAGACACGGTAAGCACTTGGCAAACACTGACTCATTTAGTCCTTGCGATAATCTTTTGAGTTTGGCATTATTAACCCCCTCATGCAAATAAGGGACCTGAAGCTCAGAGAAATTAAGTAATCTTCCCAAGGTCACACAGCTTGGGACTATATTCAAACTCAGAACTGTCTCTGGTCCCCACAGATGCTGGCCTGAGGTACCCTGGAGTGGAAGCATGTTCTCCTCTGTAAGTGTACAAAAAGAGGGAAGTGGTTCTGGCCAGATGTGGAAAAGATCCACAGAGGTTTGAGACACATTCATGAGGCAGGCAGAAGGATGTACAGTTGTCAGGATCTAAAGCTTCCAGAGATTGGGTTCCTAAGCCCACAACATCCTCTGTAAGGAGGTGAAGGCAGGTACCGGACTCTACGAGGCTTCTCCTGGAAGAAGAAAGGAGCCTAAGGCAGGTCCTAGGAAGGTGGTGGAAGGGTCAAGGATCAACGCCCCCTTAGGTTCTTGGCATCTCTCTTGGGTTCATCGGGGCTTCTCCCTGAAACTCAGGGCCTGCTGCATGCAGGAAGCTTCAGAGTCAGTTTCAGACTGGGGCTGGATCTGGGGCAGGAAGCAGAGGGATAGAAAGAAAGCTTGTCGCTGTGAAGGTCAGGGCACAAACGAACACAGACGAGAAGCACAGGCACAGAAGTGCCAAGTGATATACCTGCTGTCACAGCACAAGCCTTAAGTGGGATACGCTAAAACATCATAGACTGGTCTGCCTGTGGAGGTATGCTTCTCCCCAAAGAGCCCCTTCAGCCTGCTGCTACTTCCTTGTGGAAAATTAAGAGAGGCGCTTGTCATCACTGAAGGAAAGGAAAGTAGCCTCCTCATTTCATCACAAAAACTCCTGCAAGCCTATGGCAAATGGCCTCAGTTCCTTCCTTCCACCTGATTTATACCGAAGCCATTGTTCACCCGGACGGTGCTCAATATATCACCAGAATGAACACTGTGCATCTTGGTATTTCACCCTCCAAAGCCTCATAGAAAAATGAATGCTAATGAAGAGGCCTTCCATGTTCTCCTAAGAAGGCCATAACCTCTGATAATACAGAGAGCTTCAACAGATCAATAAAGGCAATAAATCAATGCAATTTATTAAATGCAACAAGCACTTTCCCAGGCAAGTGCTCAGGAAGAGTCCAGAGCAGCACGTCACCAGCACTCAGAATGGGAAAAGGTTCTGGTAGCTACGGAGTATGAACAAAGTTTCAACAAATGCCTCAAGAGACAGTTAAAGCCAGGAACAGTGATGCTCAAAATCACCCCATCAAAATCTCTAGCAGAGCTCTCCCTGTGAGGTCCTCATCTGTGCTCTTTAGACAGAATCCAATTTACCATCCTTTCTACAGCAACACCCAGATCAGCTCCTGGGACAGAGCTAGAAAATGTTCAAGTGAACAAGGGCAAGTTTCACTGTGCAAAAGGAAAGCATGAGTGAGGCAAGATCAAACACAGTGGGTCTCAACAACATGGGAATTGATCTTTGGATCTGCCCATTGTCTTCCCGGAGAGAGAGCAGAGAATGGTCCCCCATCCATGGTATGTAAGGCATCCCAAAGGAGAGCCCACATCCCAAGCCTGGTCCTCACATGTAGACAGAGCTGGTTTAACAATTCATCAGAGCAGGCAGACCACTAGTGTCTGCTTCCTCTGCAAGCAAGAGTTCCTAAAACAGCCCCTGCACTGATGAAGATGAGAACACACTTCTCCCCGGCAAGGGCAAGGTTGGGACTGCCATTTCCTCACCTCAGCTCCAGTTCTGTTCTTATCTCTCTACCTTCAGGCCACTGAGGAGAGAAAGGCCATGGCAGGGTTGCTGTGGGATCACGGTCCAGGCTGTAGACACCCTGGCCCTGGCCTGAGGATGGGCTCCTCCATGGGCAGCGAGCTTTTGTGAAAACACTGACTCTCCACGTCATCCATCCTTCCATTCATCCATCCATCTACCAACTCATCCATCCATCCATCCACCCCCAAATGTTTACTGAGGACCCCACTACATTCAAGTCTCTGTAGGGATGCAGAGGGTCTCTCAAGGATCCAGAGTGTACAACAGATGATAAAATAGCCTGCTGACCAGTGACATGACAGAAGAAATATGAGTTCTGGAAGCAACTACACCTGGTCCTCATGTCAGCTGTGTCTTTGGGTAAATTATGAAACCTCTCAGTGCCTCTAATGCCAAACCTAGAAAACAGGGGTAACAATGGTACCTACCAAAGAGGTTCTTTTATCTCATTTAATAATGAGATAATGGAGTTTGCCTGAAGGATGAGAAGGCATGCCATCAGGAGTAGAGGAAATAATTTTAGTTGAAGCAGGGGCAAACTTTTATCTAATATACATATATCTTTCAGTAAAAAGTAATATCAAACTCAATTTCACAAATATTACTGCTTAAGATAAATCTAAAATTTAAACTAAGTTTACACAGAGTGTGACAGGTATTTGTAATACATGTTACCAACAAAGGGTTTGTATCCAGAATATATAAAGAATTTCTACAAATCAATAAAAAGATCACAAAATAATGAAATAGTACAACCACTGGAAAGCCTATTTGACACTGCCTCCTACAGCTGGATGTCACATCTCATAACCCAGCAATTACACTCCTAAATATACAGTCAGCATACATGTGCTTTAATAAGTATGTATAAAAATGTTAATACTACCATTATTTGTAATAGCCAGAAACTGGAAACAACACAAAGGTCCATAAACCACAGAATAAATAAATAAATATTAACAGCAGAATATATAATGGTGCTGTATTCGTGCAATGGGATACTACACAGCAAGGAAAATAAATGAACCCCAGCTATATGTAACCACAGAGCTATGCTTTCAAACACGAAACTGAATTATATAAATCAGACATACATAAAAACATACACACTGATCCCATATGTATAGTGCGCAAACTAAATGACAGAGTGTGAGAGTCAGAATAGGGGTACCTCTGGAGAAGCTGTAGGGAAGCATGAGAAGGGTGTCCAAGGCCCTTACCCTGGTCTGTTTCTTGACATTTCATGATAATTTATTGATTTACGCATCTATGATTTGTGCACTTTTCAGTATGTTATATTCATACCTTTTTAAGTTTACAATGTCTTTAAATATTAAGTAAATACATGGGTGTGTGATTATAGCAACATTGTGGAGATAATAATCCCTAAAGATGGGAAAATGCCCAGGTGATAGAATTCACTAACCTTCACAAGATACAGATCCAATTCTGTACACTTTACGTAAATCGTCTCACTTAGTTGTCACAACGATCCTAGGAGGTAGGTAATACTATTAGCCCCCATTTTACAGGTGGGGCATCTAAGGCACAGGAAAGGTAAGCTTCTTGCTTAAGGTCACCCCACTAGCTAGCAGCAAAGCTAAGATTCAAAGCCAGGCACTGAATGATGGTCATGCTCTTAACAATCACCCCATGCTGCCCTCATGAAAAGGACCAACACAATAACTGACACATAGCCACGCTCATTCTGTATTGACTCTTATTATTACAAATAATAGTCTTTCCTATTGATTCCCTGTAGTCTGCTCAGGGAACCTTCCCGTCATCCATCATTCCCCTCCCAATTTATTTCTATGTTAAGGTTTTGATACCCCTCCTTCCCCTGAAAATTTTGTGTCCATATTTCAAGAAGTCTAGTGAAACGCTGCCTACTTGGGGCCTAGGGGATATCAAAGACACAACAGCACAGCCTTTTGAAACATAAAAGAAAACAGCCCGGCTGGTGTCCATGATATATTAACCACGAGCGCACAAGGCGGGATTAGGCTTCACCTGATGATGGCTGTCCGGGGAGACCACCCAAAGGTTTCCAGCTGAAGGGCTGAGGTCTCGACGTGTGCTCTTCCTTGGGATCCTGCAGGAGCATGGGCATTGATGGTGGCTGATCACAGGGAAAGCCTGTTGTGAACAGCAGGCCTCTTGACCTCCTAGAAGGAAGCCAGAGATGGATGATGCAAATGCATTCAGGATGAAGCAGGGGGAAGAAAATGGCTCGCAAATATTAGAAAAAGTAAGGAGATGCTCCTAGGGTCCCAGGGCTTGAGGATGTTGCCTGAAATAGACTCAAGATGAATCTGCTCTCAGGGAGCATCACCCTTTGAGAATGCGAGGACATCCACCTGGGAGAAGACCTGCCTCCCCTGAGCCCCTCCAGAGCAGGAAAGCCTGGCTAATTCGCGTCTGAAGACTGCTCTTCTGGCTCCGAATATCTACACAGTCCTTTTGGTGCTACATTTATTTGTCATCATTGCAGCAGCCTGGTTAATTATAACTAATGGGTGTACTCAGGCTAAGTGACATGCCGTTGGACATCCCCCTTCCCCAACTGGAAATGTCCGCAAAGATGCTGGGCAAGGAAGCAACTATTCTCAGGGAGACCAAGCTCCTCTCGTTGAGGCCCCACGTGGATGGAGAAATTTCACCCAAGAAATCTCCCCCCAGGACACCTTCAGGCTGTAGGGCTGGGGTGTTCTATTGGTGAGCTGCCATTTCTGAAAGCTCAGTGACAGAGGCAGAGCCCCCATCTCCCAGCCTCCTACAGAGGATGTGATTTCCTATGCACATTATTAATGAGCTTCATCCTCAAGTCACTCTGGCTGCATGTGGAGCTTAGAGGACTTGGGAGGACAACTTGGCAGGCAGGAGAGGCTTTAAAATGCAGCATGTTCCCAGCCTGTTTTAAAAAAACATAGCATCAAAGAGGAAATCAGAGAGTGGGGGGAGGGTGGGGGGCAGTAGCAAAAATGGGATGAAAGAGTAAAATGAGGAAAAGAAAATTTTTTAAAAAGTATTTTAGGGGCTTCCCTGGTGGCGCAGTGGTTGAGAGTCCGCCTGCCGATGCAGGGGACACAGGTTCGTGCCCCGGTCCGAGAAGATCCCACATGCCGCGGAGCGGCTGGGCCCGTGAGCCATGGCCGCTGAGCCTGCGCGTCCGGAGCCTGTGCTCCGCAACGGGAGAGGCCACAACAGTGAGAGGCCCGCGTACCGCAAAAAAAAAAAAAAAGTATTTTAAAAACGTTTTTAAAAGAAATATATATATATATATATATATATATATATATATTCAGCTCCATTTCTGTTCTGCACTGTTCCTCCTAGCCTTGGGGCCAATCTCTTGCCCGGAAGCCTCTCCTGTGCTTCTCTGTCTGCTCAACCCCTGCAGGTCTTGCAGGGCTACCTGAGCCATTGCCAAACATCCTCTGTTGACTTCCCCAGATCTCAGAGCACTTTTCCTCCTGGAAATTCCTTCCTAGTAGCCATTTGGCACTTCCTTCATTTAATTATCATCAAAACAAGTATGGATTCCTTGCTGTGAAGTATTTGCGGCAGACGCTAATCCCAGGTCTTAGATAAGGCAGTTTTCCCGGTGGGTAACTTGTCTTGTTCAAGAGGTTGAGATCCTGCGAACAGGAAGCGCAGCAGGTTCATGGCCACGAAGCCCAAAGTCTGGCACATGTTGGCCCCTCAGGGAATGCCTCTGGATGTGACCAAACTGGATCCAACATGATGCAGAGTGGCCTTGCTTGTTCTTTCCCAGTGACCCCTGACAGGATGCAGTCAATAGCATCATTGCCCATCTTCCCAGAGGGCAGCTGGGAGCAGAAGACCAGCCCCTAACGAGGAAGGTTTTTGGATGCTAACCCAGCTTTTGCTTGTGAAAGGATAGAACCTCTAAGCCCCAAACATCATCCTACCCTCTTATGTCTCCTGTCTGGGGACTTGGCATCCAAAGAGCAAAGACAGTGATATTGATGGAGGTGGGCGGGGTGAGGGGAGGAGCTACGGCTGGCTAAATACAGCTGGTTGTTTTCAGAGAGGAATAAGCATTTATTAGTGAACAAGTAAGGACCACAAAAGACTCTGATGAATGGGGAGCTTTATGGGAAGATGGGAAGGAGCGAGAGGTAGAGACCTGGTCTCTGCCTTGTTCTCAGAGAGAAAAGACATGGAAGGTAGAGCAATGGAAGAATAATCAATTCCTGGTCTCAGTAGAAATGACAGAGTTATGCCAACCCCAATTCAGGGAAGAGTTTTGAAACCCAGTTCACACTTGTTCCCAAAGGAGCCTCTTCTCATATAGTCATGGACCAGCCCAGCTCCCTCAACATGCAGAAGCATTTTCAACTAAGCCCCATCCCTGGGACTTCCCTGGTTATAGACACACAAAAAAGGAAATCCTGTCATTTTTAAAGGTTCTCACAACCATGATTGTGATGCTTCACTTACTAAGATTTCACATTAGTAACTATAAAATCAATTTTCCCTGATCAGAATATTTTCCAGAAGTTTCTGTGATGCATCAATTGCTCTTCAGGCTGCAATGAGAGGCAGGCTGAGTTAGTCATAACTTGGCCTGAAATTAAGGATGCTGACCCAGGCTCGCTAGGTGCTCCAGCAGCAGAGGCAGCGGTCTCTGCTGCTCTTGAGTCAATCTGAGCTCCTAGGGCCCCTCCTGGCAGAAGAGCAAGCCGGGAGATCTCCTTGATCAGAGTCAAGACAACACCATTGGCAACTTAATCACAAAGGAATGAAGTAAAATACAGATACAGCCTAAACGTCTCACCGTCTCCACAGACAGGCCAGGCTTTGAGATTCTGGATGATGAAAAACATTCTTTCCTATAAGCTCCCAGTGGTACCCAGATTTCCACAGTACTTGCTTCCCCACTTCAGGAGGGAGGGGGCAGCTAGCCACATCCCTACTGTAAGATGTGACACAACAGCAGTTTTCTGGCCAAGGCAGCACTGACTGGGAGACCTCAGACCTTGGCCCTCATTCCCTCCTCCATCACTGTATGGATCTGCGAGGGAAGCCTCCTCCCCATTGGAAGACACCTTGTTCCCAACCCCAAGACATAGTTACTTTCCCCAAGAGAAGACTTTGGCACACACTTCACTGCATCAGTGAGTGCATCAAAATGAGAGTCACCACCCCAGGGTACATCTGTTTTGAGTCAGGATCTCCAAGTTACATTCCACAAACGTCAACTAAAGTTTTCCTTCCATAGGCTTAAGTCTAGATTCTTACATCCAACACCTATCTCCCTTTCTATTGATGAAAATCTTGATGTGTGCCCAGTACCATGTTGTGTGACAGAGAGGCTTGCCACTCTGGAGGGATATGACAGTGGCTTGGATCTGTCAATCTGTCCTCTTCTTTCCTGGAAAGGTTACAGTCAGGGTTAAATAACAAGTGATTACAAGGCAGCTTTCTCATTGAAATGAGAATTAATAATGCAATTATGTGTTGATGGCTTCGGTGTTCTGTTGACATGGATCAACATTTAAACACTATCATTTAACAAAAATAAAACCATCCTACAAAGACTTCAACAGAAATGACAAGAGGCAGAAATGCGCAAAGGACTCTACAGGGTACCATTTTTACAAGACTGTTCTAAGAATTAGAGGGGAAAAAAAACACAACTCTCCCAGTTAAAAAATCTTTGTTCCCGGGCTTCCCTGGTGGCGCAGTGTTTGAGAGTCCGCCTGCCGATGCAGGGGACACGGGTTGGTGCCCTGGTCCGGGAAGATCTCACATGCCGTGGAGCAGCTGGGCCCGTGAGCCATGGCCGCTGAGCCTGCGCGTCCGGAGCCTGTGCTCCTCAACGGGAGAGGCCACAGCAGTGAGAGGCCCGCGTACCACAAAAAAAAAAAAAAAAAAGTTTGTTCCCATAAAAAGTAAAAGTTGATTTATTTTTATGAAATACTACAAATCTGCTCTTAAATTCACTGAATTCCTCAGCTACCTCATCCCAAATCAATGCTTTATGGAGCTTTTAGGGCCTTCAAAATACAGCACTGTAGCTAAAATTGGGCCATTCCCCAAGCAACAGGATTGGAAGCAGGATGTTAGAGGAAGAAAGGATTCTTTCAGAACATGGAAAGCTGTTGTCCTTTTCTTGCAACCCAGATGGTGTGATCTGAGGGCGACCGAACAGCATAAGCCTCTCTGCTCAGAAACCCCTGTCCCCTCACTATCTGACCTCATGCTTAGAATCTCTGTCAGTTCATTTTAAAAACAAATGGGCCACTCAAACCATAGCACTCTAGGGTAGAAGGGACCTCAGTGGCCATTCAGGTCAATCCACCCATGTCTCAGTGGGGAAAATGCAGGTCCAGAGACTCAGCCAGAATCACACAATTGGTCATCGATAGAACTTAGACCCAAGCCAAGGCCCCTGAATGGCCAGCCTGGTACCTTGTCCATAGCTTAGCGTTACAGAGTGAATTGTGTCCCACACGTATAAAAGATATGCTGGCATCCTAACCTCCAGTACCTCAGCGTGTGACCTTATTTGGAGATGGGATCTTTACAGAGGTGATCGAGTTAACCTTGAGGATATTAGGGTGGCCCTAATCCAATATGACTGCCGTCCTTATAAAGAGGGGAAATTTGGATGCAGAAATAAATGTGCAGAGAGGGAAGACGATGTGAGGAGACAGGGAGAAGCACCCTCTGCAAGGCAAGGGGGAAGATTTTGAATAGATCCTTCCTACACAGCCCTCGGGAAGAAGCAACCTTGCCAAGACAATAAATTTCATTGTTTAAGCCTCCCAGCAGCCTTAGCAAACAAATATCACACCCTATATCCACTGTCTGGAGAGGACTGTGTGTCTGTGTAAATGTCTATGTAGATATGCAGGCTTTATTTCACAGTTCAGGTATATCTCTAAACCTTGACTCAGAGTTCAGGTATCTCTAAACCTTGACTTCTTTAAAAGTACAAAGACACAATTTCCCTAAAAGTATCTTTTACAAACGCTAGCCTCTAAAAGGCACACATTTGGTCAAAACCCAAGGCTAGGCCTAACAAGTAGATACTATTATTAACTCCATTTTCGGGATGAAGTCCCTTGGAGAGGTTGTAAAAACTGCCAAAGAACAACCACTGAGTAAGTGGCAGAGTGGATTTCAAACCCAGCTCCATTTGGTTCCAGAGCACAAATTCCTGAGTAGTACACTGCACACAAGGTAGTGAGCTTCCCGTCACCAGCAGTGTTCAAGCAGAAGGCGGAGGGCCACCAGTGAAAGATACTTTCTAAGGAATCCCTTCCCTTGAAGGAGAGGGGAAGTGAAGCGTTTTCTAAGGCCCCACCAGCCCTGAGCTGCCCTGAGTTTACAATCCTATAATTACTGCTGGTTTGAGGATTCAAGGGAAATTTCAAAGAGGAAGGAAGATGAGAATATGAATCAGAGTTACTATAGACAGAAAGGGAGTTAATGTTTTAATGTTGGCAGAGGAAGACTTCAGTAGACAGGAGGAAATTAGGAGGAATAGCAAGGAAGGTGTTAACAGGACTCGAGTTCTTGGGCTTTCCTGGTTAGAAGATGCCCAAAGCACCAGTCCCACCAACCTCTATGCTGAGTGTGGGATCACGTGAGCCTCTCAGTTCAGCCTCCATCCTGTGTGCAGCCTGATTAGACTGAAGTGAACCCTTGCAGATTTAAAAGTCACACAGTATTAAGGATGGATATAGAGCTGATGTTCTGAGCTCTTCATTTAGCATTTTTTTCCAGCCCTAAGTTAAACACATACACACACATAATGCTTCCACCATGCTACGAGCTAAATTCTGCTGGTGTCTGAGTGCCCACGTATCTTATATTATCCTTCATGTGAGCTACATGCACATGCAGTGGAGGGAGAGTAGGTCTTAGAGCCCTCAGTTCCCAGAGCAGCTCCCGAATTTATGCGGAGTCAGAATGACAGTCATTTGAAGGACGGCTTTCCGTCTCTGCCAGAGTTCAGGCACCAGATGTGGGCTTCCTGATGCGGCAGCCGCAGAACATAAAACTTGCTCGTTTTCAAGCTGAGTTTTCATTTTCTCTGGTCGGTTTCAACAGGTTGCTGTGCAGAGGATCCACTCAGTACGTGACATTTTCTCAGCTTGCTTCAGAAGAGGAAAGGCAGACTCCCAAAACCCACCGAAAGGTTTTTCTAGGTCAGTAGGAGAAAAGAGTGGTTCAGAATCCTGGCACTGGCTCCCTGGAGAGGCTGGTGAGGGGCTGCTTACAGGGGGAGAGGATCGCCTTGGGGCTGCTTGGCATCAGCTAGGTGAGCTGGACCAGAAGAGAGACTCAAATCCCATACGCAAACGTGGGTGCCCCAGAGCGCAGGGGGTCGGCACCTCAGGAAAGGAGGCTCAAGCTTCACCTCTGCCCCCAGAAAGAGCAGACCCTGCTTACTTCTTCCACTTTCTAGAAAACACTCAATGCAAACCTTAAATCTGTCAACCTTCATCAGTTTGTGAGACACATCTGTTCATTTCTGCCAAAGAAAATGGGAATTTCTAAGAGAGGGAAAATAAACAAAGCCACACGTAGAGTACCTTGAGTATCTTGCATCTTTAGAGAAGTGCTGCTGGTGACTTGGATTCTTAAGTGCTTGCTGCACCTCTTACGTAGATGCCAGCAAACACCCAGCTCCCCAGTCACAAAGGGCTCCTTCAGAGCATGGGACGGGGGGTTTCCTTCTCTCCAGCAGACAGGCGCTCAAAGCTCTCCTTTCGTACTTCCTTGAAAAAGCTATTTTCATCCTAGGTTTCTGGTATATTTTTCACCCCATCACCGCCACCTATCAAATGATATTTGATCACTAATTGCCTTTTAATGATTCCATCGTGACCGCATCTCATATTGTAAGATGACGCAAATCCTCTTTGGAAGTAGCTGGTTATAAAAAGCACCATCACAAAGTGTTTAAGATAAAATGGGTGGAGGGACTCAGACTTGGAGGAAGAACCCTTCCAGTGATTATACAGGGCATTTTGGAGCAAGAAGAGAATATCTATGTCTCAGCCCTCCAGTGGGAACACTGAGGTCAAAGAAAGCAAATGAGACTTGCCCAAAGTCACACAGCTCATCAGTGGCCAAATGGACTGAAAGAGAAGGTGCCTGATGACGACACGGTGCTAATTCCATCACAGTCACTGATCAGTCACTGATTCGGATACGTGAGGTCCCGGCCACCTCTACAGATGCTGTTGCATCCACACCCCCTGCGTGGACCGAGCCAGAGGAGTTACTT
Organism: Phocoena phocoena; assembly: GCF_963924675.1. Classification (NCBI taxonomy): domain Eukaryota; kingdom Metazoa; phylum Chordata; class Mammalia; order Artiodactyla; family Phocoenidae; genus Phocoena; species Phocoena phocoena. Next base: position 72,490,342 of record NC_089232.1, on the reverse strand, counting down.
TATTTCCCTTTTATCCTATTTGCTTTTCCTGCGGCCCTTGCTTAGACTGCAATGGAGTCTACTCCGCTTCTGCGGGTTACTATTTAGGGAGGGGGAATGGCATCCTCAGAGGCTGCAGGAGATGTGAGGCCATGGACCCACTGTGGCCTTGGCATTTTCCATGAAAACACGCAGGATGTAATTAAGCATCAAGAGGACACCCGGGTGCCTGGCAGCAACATGCAAAATACATTATTTTTCCCCAAACTCCCAAATATCTTGTGTCAAGTTTCTTTCCTCCCACTCTGCAAGCAACACTTTGGGAAAAGCACAGATTTCTCTTGAGAATTTGTTGTTCTGCTTGTTCTTGGCTTGAAGTGACAATTCCTTGAGTGAAGAGCCTGCGGCTGCCGTGGGAATAAGGAAACAGAGAGCGTGCACCTGCTGACGAAGAGCAAGGGCAATGAACCTTCAACGAACCGTGGCGAGTCCCTGCCTGATACCCTGCAAGGCTCCCCACCCACATGCCCTCACAGGATCGAGTTCAAACACCTTACCTGGTCCACAGGGGCCTCCCTGGCCTGCCCCTGTTGACCTCTCCAGCCTCAGCCCATCGCATCACCCCCTCCCCTTCATCCCACAACCCAGAAACACTCAGCTGGTGTAGCTCCCCAAACACACGGAGCCTGGTCTTGACCCTGGACCTCTGCTCATGCAGCCCCTCCTGCCATTCCTCCAGCCTTCTGAGTTCTCCCTTCTCCCCACGCTGGGCCCTGAGGGGCCACTTCCTTTCTTACCCACGTGGCTTGATTTTTTCTTCTTGCAGTATAATATTATCCCAACTATTAGGAAGATCCATTTCATCCTAGAACTCTTCATCTTCCCCTCAAAGTTCAAGGGTCCCAGAAACTACCCAAAGGGTTGACTCTTCCCTATAGGTCATGCACGCTGGGGTCACCTCTGGTTTTCAGTGTCATGTCCTTTGTGGTCCCAGCAGGGAAGCTATCTAAATCCTGCTTCAGCCTCAGGGCTTTGAGCCACTGGTCCTCTTTTTCTACAACCACAGTGACCAGTAAAACACCTTTATTTCTCTGTTTCTTGGGAAATATCCCATGACCATCAATACTTCTCTCTCCTCCACCCTAGGAACTTTGGAGTCTCTTAAAGCCCCGAGGGGTCAGCTGGTCATGGCAAAACTAGAATATGGATAAAACTCAGGAACTCAGAACTCAGGAGACCCAAGGCTTTTTCTAAGTGTTAAGATGAGTAAACGTAAGTGGGAGGACATGACCCAGACATTTCCATGGGCTGAGTCAAAATCCACAATTTACACTTTGTTCAGATGATCTTCACAGGAATCATCTGAGGAGTATTTATTTTAAAATGCTGTGGCATAACTCTTTATATAATTATAGAATCACAGGCTGCTAGGACTTGTGCAAGATCTTCAATCCACCCACCTTTTTCAGATGGGGTGGCTGAGGCCAAGAGAGGAAAATTAAGGAATTCAAGTTTCTTCACCAGGACTAAGCCCTGTGTCCCCCACTGCCGCCTACAGCCACCTCATCCAGGGACCTGGCCTCTATTCATAGGCCCCTAAGTTACACACAGAGAAGGAATCTCTGCCCCTGCCACAGGATCTGAGAGCAGCTTCACATCTCTCAACTGGGGCCGCTACAGCGTATGCAGTTATTAGCAAGTC